>NC_056735.1:872966405-872983905 GCF_019279795.1 Protopterus annectens
GTATTAGCAATGCATGTGATGCAAGAAGGGAACACACACACTTTTAAGTTCCTGGTTCTCCATATTGTCCATAGAAATAAAAGAGGTGGAAATATTACTAACAATACTGAAGCTTTGGAACAAGAATGGATTATTAAGTTCCAAGCAGACAGACCACCTGGCCTAAACTCCAAGGTTTCTTTAAAACCATTTCTTAGAAACAGAGATTTGAAGCACTGATGCTCTAGTTATTTAGTATTTTTTATGCTTTTTTATATAGCTTTTAATATTGTAACTAGAAAATTTTAGAAATGTACCCCACATATATATATATATATATATATTTATTTATACCTTAAATATTATTATTTGGTGTATTGATTTTAACATGGAATTGATTGGTTGACACCATGATGCATCACTATTTAAATTAAGTTTTAACTGATATAATTTGTCCGATGAAGCAGAGAGGACTCTGCGAAAGCGCTCACATTTGTTTCTAAATAAAGAGTTACATGCCGTGTGTATCCAGCAAGTTTTATTTTACTTACTGTACAGGAAGGGCAGCCTGCTCCTCAAGATGTACCAGGCGGCCCTCCACCTGGCGCAGCTGGCCACCCAACTTAGAGCAGATGACACTGCACACCATACTCCAGAACTGATGGCAGATGACGGGCTCATCTCTGCGCATGCACCCAGGTAGTGCAGGGCCTTTAGAAGATGAAGTTCCAGGGTGGGTCCCAGAGGTGCTGGGACCTGGTGCCATGGCCAGATGGGGTGGGACAGGTGGATCCAATGCCATCGGCCTTCCCAAACATGCTATGGTGTTGAGGTTTTCCAAGATTTATTGGTTAGTCATAAACAAAACATTTCAATATTAGTTTTAACAGCATGCATGGGTGTTCAAATTAACCCAGAACAACAGATGTGAAACAGTTGCATAGCAAAAAGAGCACATGCATAACCGGAAGAATAGTAAGCATTGTAACAACATGCCAGTAACAATGATGGCAATAAGCCACCAACAATGGTATTTGAACAAGGTATGTTAACTAGCAACCAATTAATTATATGAACAATAATGTATTACATGTCCCAACATTAGGTTTGGTAAAAACATACCTTTAGTATATGAATAATAATATGTGACGCAGATGAGAGGTGGGGGAGAGAAGAAAATCCATTAACAACTGCATAGGCTTCTATTTTTCGCAACAGTACTGCTCAATACTCTAGACGTCTGCCCTCACATTACATCTACTTATGGCCTACCTATGACATACCCGTATTTGTGAGGTGGGCCATGTAGATGGCCTTCCGTATAATGGTGCCCACATGGTGGGAAACTGTCAGGTTGCTAACAACCTCAGTGAGCAAGTTGCCTCACACCTGATTGCATGCTTAGTACATTATTACTGTCATACTTAATGTGGATAACATCTGCCACAGCAGGGGGAATGATGCCTCAACTGGCATTCCATTTGTGGTAATGCATCTTGCACCAGTCAGTAATTGGGTGAGTACCTCTTGGAGGATGCTCACATCAGTAGGGGAATGTAAGACAGTGGGCAACCTGCAAGCATCTGTACGCCTGGTCAGCCATAGACCACTGCTTTTGTCCCGTACCTCAGATATGTATATCTCAAACAGTAGAGGCCCCCAAACCAATCCTCGGGGTACACTATTGTGGATGAATCTACTATCAGAGGTGAGTTATACTACTTTGACTGAGTGGGTACTATCATTGGTCCAGTTAGCTACCCAATTGGTAACCTACAGGTTGGTTCCTAGCTGTGTAGGCATATGTATCCTGTCTGCCTGGGGATTATCAGTATGAGAGGATTGGGCTAGGTGAAGGTAGGCATTGTTCACCATCTTCCCCTCACCCCTGTATTTGTTGACCACTGCAGAGAGGTCAATCAGGTTTAACAGGCCTAATCTTCCTTTGACAATATCATGGTATGTGGACCCAGGTGTTTGGATGTTGCCGATGTGCCTTTTCATAATGTCCTTGATATTGTCTTCCATGCCCTTGCAGAGCAGGCTAGTGAGGCTGATGTGCATAATATTGGCTGGGTCAGTGGATTGCTCTGCCATTGTGTATAGGGATGACAGTGGCTGTCCTCTGTGCAGATGGGATGGCACCAGTGCTCAGGCTGTGATTGACTACAGTGCAGAATGGATCTGACAGCCCATGCCTGTGTTCATGTAGGATGCAGCCAGGGATGGCATCATGCCTATGGAGACCTCTGTGTGTTGCCTTTGAGAGGGCATTATGGACCTGCTTCCTAGTGATGGGGGGGGGGCAGGTGCTGTACATGCACATGTGTACCAATAGGGGACAGGGTGTGATGTTTACACTTCACCTGTCTGCAGCTAGTTGCTTATATCTATGCCATATGTGTATGGGGTGTTACTGACCACCACTACAGAGCAGATTGGTGTGTTGTCTCTGGAAATGCAGACATGTGTGGAAGGCCTAGTGATTTGCCTTGGTGGATGTGTCCAATATGCACTCAAAGACAGCCTTAGGGTACATCACCTGTGTTTTATTTGCTTGTGCAGACCAAGGTGACATTCCTTTCAATGAGGAGCCTGTTCCTTCTTGGCCCATCCAGCAATTGTTTCCACCTATTATGGTATTTGTGTATTGCTGCTGTCCACCACAGGCATTTACCCTACCTTGAGGGAGATGTTGTCCTGTCAGGTATTGGTGAGTCCATACAGCTATATAGGTGCCCTCATAGTATTGTGGTGCGGGCCTGGACACTGCTGCTAGTTCCAACAAATTAGAAGGTGTCTGTACAGCTACTTCTACCTGCTCTGAGGGTATTTATATTCATTTGTGTGCAGTTCATTCTATTTGACATTATAAAGGGGGGGGGGTGCAGGGGAAATGGTGACCTGAATAGTGATGGCTATGTGGTGAGATATTACCAAGGAGGATGGCAATGTAGAAGTGCTACAGTGGCTACTCATGTTGGTTAGGACCAGGTACAGGAGATTTCCACTTGCCATAGGAGTGTTGACTGGCTGATCCACTGCATTGCCATTGACAAAGCCGAGGAATCTATGTGCATTCATGTTCAGGTGGCATAGGTCATGCATACTATGGTTGGGTATTTGAAGTCACTCAGGAACAGGGTAGATGAGGTGTGGTGGCTGTCCATAGTCATGGTTGGAGGCCTGTAGCTAGCTATGATTTGAATATGTGTTTTGTCAACTGTTAACTGCACTTGGGATGTCACCCATGCGTCATACTGTTTGGCCAACCTGGAGATGTGTATGTGTATGCTAATGTTCAACATTCCACCTCCTGTGGCTTTGCAGGCCTTCATTTGGGGTCTAAACGTATGATGGGATAAGTGACCTGGCAAGGTTGGTGTGCTCTCCACAGCTAGAAAGCAGGTGTCAGTGACTGCACAAATGTCAGCATCCTACAGGACAAGGTACGCTTACATTGACATGGGTTTCATGGTAAGACACCTATCTCCTGTTAGAGCAAGTCATCTGCACAAAGGCACACATCAGTGATGGGCAAAGGCCAGTAAATAGTGTCACTTTATGAATCTAGCTGAAACACACTTAGTTGCCGGCAAAGAGAGTCTTGCATTCACAGGTGTACTCTGTAGGATATAACATCTGACAATCAAATGTATGCTAATGTTATGACTTCAGTCTTTCATAGGTTGCCACTGATGTGCCAGACAATACACAACTGTCTGAGGCATTGACTACAAATATGAGGCAGACATATGGTCAGTCTGCATAACTCTGGACAGTTGTCAGGTATGGGCTCAGTATATCACTTACAGTTCAACACACACATCTGCACCTGTTGTGTAGTATGCACATACCCTATATATGCCTCTTACATTTTTAAGACAAGCATATGTATCAGAGTTGGAATACCAGTGACACACTATTGGACAACAGACTCCATTACAATTCATACATGATCTAACCTTTGCTGGGATGACTCAGGGGCCAGAGATGTGCTCCATGTAAATGCAGACAGAGCAAGCGAGAATGGCCATAGGTGCTGGACAGCAGCATGTGAGTCCAGCTTGTCTTGTTGTAACCTACTGTTTAACTCATTAACCCCAACTACCGTCTCATAGCACTTTTGTGCTTAAATCCAAGTGCACTATAGGAGTTGCATGATGTTATATCCGAGTGCCTTCCACAAGTGCAAGCAACTTTAGCTCCACTGTTGAAAAATAAGTTAAAAAAGTCACTGAACTTTGTCAGTTACCTTCTTAACTTAGATTTCAATGTGGAGTTATATAATACTCATATTGGACTTTTTTTAGAAAATTGGCTTGCAATCCGATTACCTTTTACTGCTGTTTTGTACAGTTGTATTCACTGGAATCCTGAGCTGCCATTTGTGTTTTTTTTTTTTTTTGTAATAAAGCTTGTAATATAATTATTTCCTACTTTTTTAAACTGATCTTTTATTTTATTACAAAATTCAGAGTGCTAGTAATTTTGTCTACCAAAGTGCTTCTCCCAGTTTCGCATTATGCAGGGTGCTTTGTGTTCAGTTAGTTAGTATTGTTGTAGCAGTTGTGATCAGTCCAGGGGCAGCCATGGTGGTGCAGCGGTTAGCATTGCCACCTCACAGCAAGAGGTTCTCTGGTTCAATCCTCAGCTGGGGTGCCTTCTGTGCGGAGTCTGCATGTCCTCCTTGTGGTCGTGTGGGTTTCCTCTGGGTGCTCCGGTTTCCTCCCACATACCAAAGACATGCTGTATGTGGACTGGACACACTAAATTAGCCCTAGGCATGAGTTCATGTGTGTGTGTGCCTTCTGTGGAAGGTTGGATGCTGGGCTGGCAACTCAACACCATAAAACTCCACTGCCAATCATGAGTGGACAGTGATCTGCTGTGGCGACCCCTAACCGGGAAAAGCCAGAAGAAGTTGTGATCAGTCCAGAACTGTAACCCTGCCTCCCAGTATATTGTTGCCATCGCAACATTTGTTCTCAAAACCTCCACAAGAATGAGATGTGACTATATTCTTTGTAATAAAAGCAAAGTTTGGATATTTGTTTTTAGTTTTTACTGCATTTTACCTATGTCTCCTAACTTCTTTGAGAAGAAGAGAGTGTCAAAGATTGAGATTCCTGAAAAACTGTTTTTTTTTTTTTTTTTTTATTAAGACAAATGATAAGCACACCCAAAGATAATATTTACACAATAATTCTCAATTCATTTTTAGTAATTAGGTGTATTTTAGTAGTTTTGTTCAGCAGCTTGTCTCACTTTCACTCTGCTTCCAAAGTTACCTCCCAGAATCTGATGTCATTCTATTCACATCTAGCCTCCTCCATACTTAATTATCAAGCATTTAGTTATCTGAATGTTGTGCATGATCTGATTTTAAATTAACTCTTAACAGCATGCATTCATGCATGCACCCTGTTCGTACTGTCTTGGATTATAAATAAACATGTTGTCTGTTTCTTGGAGAGATGTTTAGCATCCCACTTGTACCAGCATTTTTATCGTTAAAATCATCTTACTACTGTATCTCGTGTTTTTTTTTTTTTTGTTGCTCTAAAACATTAGTGCCTATATAGTAGCAAATATTATAACATTTTTAAACTTGTTTTCTGCAATCTTGACTTTACTGTTGCTTTACGTATTTTAGTAAACTGCAGGGTTAAGCTCCTGCACTCCTGTGATCACAATTACTTTTTTTTTATTTTCAATTCATCCATTCATAAAGCTGGCAACAGTTTCAGAACAGAGCAGCTTTTTTTTTTTTTTTTTTTTTAAGTTGAGGGAGATAGCATATGGGGTAACTGCATGGGATGCCATATGACCTAGTTACATTTCTGAAAAAAGTTCACCAGTAAGTCAGCAATGTACTTATTTATGGTTACATCAGCATCTGCATGTCGTTATATTATTTGTGCTAGACTTTGCATTATAAACTCCCTGCAGTCACTTATGAGTTGAAACAGTCAGCAATGGTTTGGACTGAGCTGCGATGCAACAGTTGATCGATAATATGCACTAAATCCCAGTTGATTTAATATACTGTGCTGCATTGTGTATATTTTGTCACTTGAGTTGCATTCCACACCTTCTGACAACTGCTTTCACAGCCTAGCTGAAGATTGGTTTGCTTTCCTTTGGTAAAACTGAAAAGCATGTCTCTTCTGTATTGAGTACAGCAAATTTTACCTGCATGGATTAGGAATGCAGCAGTAGGGAATTTTTGTGAATGTGTGCATTGTAAAGTAGCTTCTAAATTATGTAAGTAAACATTGCAATACTGCATTTTACTTGAATGTTAGATGTCTGCACAAGAGACAGTGCTGAAAATCAGTATGTTAACCTGTTTTGTGCAACTTTCCAAACAGCACAATGTTTCTACATGCTACAGTTAATGTAGATTTTCATATGTCGATTGTGGTGTTTGGAAATAATTTTGTTATAGTTAACATTTACAGCCTTTGTTTCATTAAAAATTAAATTTCTATTTTCTCACCTGGGCTGCTATACTTGTGGCAATGTGTTTCTTCGCAGCTGTTTCAATCTTCATACCTACCACTTAAAAAATTGAATGTGTTTGACTTAAATCCATGCTATTTCATTCAGTAATATTTTCAACTCTGGTTTATTATCACTTTCGTACAGGACTGATAGCATTTTAGGAACAAATTGCGAGCTTAGTTTTAAAGGGAATTGCCTGCTGTAACATAACGGTTAATTTAATAAAATTTGAGAATGAAAGTCAATAATGAGAGACATTTAAATTTCAGACTTTATATTTTCTTCTGAAAATGAATGCAAAAGCAAAACCTATTATTAAGGCAACTTTTTAAGTATATAAGACCGATATTTAAAGTCTGTCTTTGATGTTGAGCCTTTATCACCCTGTTATTTTTTGCTTATCCGGATTACTTGCACTTAGAGGTTGAGAGGCATAAATGCTTGGAAGATACTGACTTGCCATTCCTACTTCAGTTTTACCAGCTGTATGGGCTGTTGCATTTCCAGGGATATTACATGTCTTTACTTGGGTAGCCTGCTGGTATGGCTTCTAAGAAATGTTTATCAGATTCTATACAGGCGTATTGCAATTGTTTGACATGTTAGCTGGATCTTTGTTATATAAGCGCATGTTGTTTTTTTCTACTTTTCATTTATCTGCCTCCTTTGCTGAAGATTCTGCTTGCATTCATTGTGTTAGAACTGTCATTTTCTGGTTAGAATGCCTTTACTTTTATGGTGTTAATATTTCTGACAAATGATCCAGTAATGAACAACCAAATGCCAATTATTATTCTATGTGTTTTCTAATTCTGATAGTTGTCTGCTCTGTATGTTTTTCAGTTGCTCTATTTTAATAAATTAGTGCAGGCCCCTGAACAAACATTGTTTGCATATGGCACAAAGAATGGCATCATAAATTAAGGGAGCAGCCTTAAGAGGCTTAAATTGGTATTCAGGGTGTGTGACCACTGAACTTTTATGCAGTAAAATGGAAATTCTTTCACATGGTGGGAGGGGGGTGCAATTTACAATGGCACTAATGGTTATCAGGTTGCTGACAGTCATGGATGAAGAAAGAGTAGTTGACAAGGTGTTTAGTTATCTTGTCACTGGACTGGACACGAGGAGGGTTGCATTTGATGGTGGTCTTTCAGGTGTGTATGTTTATAGGGGCAGATGAGAAATGTCCTGTAACACCTCAAGATTCCCAGTACACTGTGATTTGGGCCAGTATATGTCAGTGTAGTGTGCGACTGAGAATCAGGATATGTTCATTCAAACAGTCGTTCTACTCAAGAGTTCATATGGGGTACTGGTATGTTGCTGTGACTGTGGTGCAAATGGTTGTGGGTGGACATTTATGCACCACTCTCTGCTTTTCCTTACAGTTCCATCCCTGTAGTGCATAATATATTTGGATATACATGGGTAATTGCCCAGAGCTGATTTGGGTTAATGTGAGTTTGGTCTTACCATGTTCAGAAGGTGCTGGGTGATATCATTAGCAGCTGTCACAGGTTTTTCCATTTTGTTACATGACTGCAGTCCTACCTCTCCACTGTCCAGATGTTTAGACACTGTCCAGATGCATGGCTCATATGTTTTGTCTGTTGGCCACAACAGTTATGGGTTTCTGAGAAATGACTGTGATGATGTGAGATTGACATCAGTAAATAATGACATTCATTTGTGTTTCAGACCTGGAATCTATCTGGAATTGTATGTTAAAGCAAACAATGCCACTCTAGCAGACTTCTACTCTATGACAGCCATATTTCATAGATGTCACTATTGTTTGCCCTTTATCCTCCCAGTTTGTCAGGCTTTTTGCAGATGCGTTGCAGTAAGAGGTTGGTTTTATATATACATATATATATATATATATATATATATATATATATATATATATATATATATGTGTGTGTGTGTAAATATCTATCTATATCTATCTGTATGTATATATATATATATATATATATATATATATATATATATATATATATATATATATATGTATATGTAGGGAGAGAGAGATATTGGTATCTCTATAATTCTATATATATGTATATATATAACAGTACTATGGATAGATAATTCCCCCTTATGCTGAATGACTGTTGTGCATGATATGTTTGTAAAAACATTACAAACTTCTCTAGCTAAGATGGTTAAGCCCTGTTAGCTTCGCTTAGCACTGCTTACTCCCACTTACACCTGCGCTAATTTTATTTTAAGAAAAGAAAAAAGGGTGATAGGAAAGTGGTGAAATGGGAGCAGGCAGGGGGTAAAACATTATGAAAAACAGCTAGGGATGTGCAAGATGGCTGTAGGAATGGACCATATCTCTACATTCCTTCAGCAGCAACAGCTGTGAATAATGTGTAGAATTTGGAATTTACAGCCTCACACCCCACAGGGAGGGGTGTTGGCAATAGATATTTGCAGAATAATCTGAATGTTGATTGATTAGTTTCACTGTACATGGGGGCGAAATGTAGAGCTATGTATGGGGCAATGTTTTTTTTGCAGGACAGATGCCCTTTTTTTTAAGGTGAGCATGGGGTGTTGGTGAAGGGCTGTAGGAATGTTTGGGAAGGTAGGTTGGGTAGGATAGGTTGCATTTGCAGGCAGACAAGACAGACAAGACAGCAGACAGGGGTGGTATATGACACATGGGGGGTAAGCACCTTTGACAAGGAGGATGGTTGGGAATCCAAAGCCCATGAGCCCGCAAATGGATACTGTGGGACTGAGGTCCCCACCCATGGGCAGTCACCACTGCTTCTTCATGGCCCCAAGGTGGCTGTGCTGGGGATGGACAAGAGTGGCGGCCTGTCCTTTGAGGTGCACCGGGCAGCCCTCAATCTGGCACTGCTGCCTACCCAACTCTACTCGGATAGCACTGTGCACCAAACCCTGGAACTGACTATGGGTGATAGGCTCTTGTCCATGCCCACTCCAGGGGGCCCAGTCCCCTGAGACGGTTCCATCCAAAGGACCAAAGGATGAGGAAGTCCCGGGTTGGATCACAGACATGCTGGGGCCCTTTGCCATGGCTAGATGAGGCAGGACCGGTGGACACGGTGGGAACTACCTTCCCAAATGTACTATGGTGTTGAGGTTTTAGAAAATATGATGGTTAGTCATGAACAACACATTTCAAGATTAGTTATAACAGCTTGTATGGATGTTCAAATTAACCCCATAAAACAGATTTGAAACAGTTGCGTATCAAAACAAACACATGCATAAATGGAACAATAGTATGCATCATAACAGCATGCCAGTAACATTGATGGCAACAGGGCACCAACAATGGTATTTGTACAAGGTATGTTAACATGCAACTAATCAAATATATGAACAATAATAGAACACAAGTTCCAAAATTAGGTTTGGGGAACAACATACTCGTAGTATATGAATTATAATATTGATCCAGATGAGGGGTGGGGGTAGAGACAAAAAGTCCATTAACAACTTCTTATGCTTCTATCTTCCACAACAGTACTGCTCAATACTCTATGGGTCTGCCCTCACTTTACATCTGCTTATTGCCCATAACTTCTGTAGCACAAATATACTTATTAAACTGTCAGCCTGGAATGGTATGGGGAAAACTGTGACAACGCTGGGTACATGACTAGACTCATACATGTCAGGGTTACATATCTGGTACAGAAGGGGTACCCTGTACAAGGGGTACCCTCTACTGCTGTTATGTGAGTGTGCTACTGGCATACTTCAACTGGTTTCCTATCTGTGTCCAGGATTATTGGCAGCAGTGACCACTACCCATGACAGTGTGACACTTAACAGACATGTATCAGGAAGAGTGCATGTTGTATGTACCTATCCTGCTGTCATTTGCAGGCATGTGGTGGGATAGTTGAACAGTTGTACAAAGTTTATTAGTATTTCCTTCATACAGCTAATACCAACATTTCCTTACCTGTAAAACCTGTGGAAAAATATATGTTAACACTACCTGACTGTTTTTACATTTATTCCTGATTCCTTGTGTGTAGATATGCACACATCTTAGTACCAGTCCCTGGATTTGAAACACGTCTGTGTGTGCAAAATTAACAACTAAGCCACATCCCATCACAATGAGGTATTGAGGAACTGCTGTTTCTTGTTTCACTGGTTTCTGCCTAATAGTATCTTGGTTAGACAGTATGAACTTGTAATCCTGTGATGCATGCATGACAGATAGTTATTGTACTGTGCATTAATCCTTTGCATTGCTACAGTCTGGAAAACAAAGGTTAACACAATACAATGCTGGATGGAACACACTTTGATACTTTACACATTACTATTCAGGGTTCAGAGCTTAGTGCAGTATATTTTTCCATTTTTATCTTGTTTTACAGCTCCACCATCTACAGTTTTCCTTAACAGCTGGTTCACAGAACAACCTCAGTTAATGTATGATGTCACAGCCATAGTTGCTGTGAAGAACCTGTATACACTCTATATGTTTGCAACAACACACCAGAGTAAACACAACAGTTTTTTGTAGGGAGCTTTATTACACATCAATATTAGTTGGACAAACTTTTTTATTTATTCAGTTAACACAGTAACAGTATACCTACTAGCAGTAAGCAATGTACTCCTTCTTAGCTATTTGCACAATATACTCAATATACTGCAAAATAGATTTGTACTCACCAGCTTGTCGGCACAGCCTCAGCAGTCTGTCAGCATGGGTTTCAATGTTACTAGCCCTCTCTGCTGCAGCTGTAGAGGAGGAAAACAAACATTATGCATACCTGTCTATCACATTATCAGGCTAGTATTTGCTGCAAACTACTTGCTAGTGATACTTACTCACTACTGGAGCATTCTGTCCCTGTGCATCTTGGATCCACTGGGCCAAGAGCACCCCCTTCCTCTGCTTTAGGTTGGTATAGTGGTGCCATACCTGCTCACTAGTCTGGGGGATGCCAGTAGCACTGGTGAGATCTTGTGCAAGATGGTCAGAGGCCACCACTTTTTATTGTGAGCCCTGGTACTTTCCCTGCAGCAGTCTCTTATCATGATTTTTCTACAAGGAGTCCAGCCATGACCTTGGACTTCTGAATGCTCCAGCACTGTGCCCAAAAGAATGCTCCTTCACCTACACCAGCCATAGTACCTGTACAGATGAACTATAAGAGATTCTGGCTGTATTCCCACCTGCACCATTTAAATAAGGCTATATTCCCAACCTTTGCTGTTATTGGACCATTTTGAAAATGCTAATCTCAGCTAAGCATTGCACAAATCCGCTAAGCTGAGTTGAACAGTGCTTAAAAGTGTAATTGCTGAGAACAGCTTAACAGTGCGCAAATGCGCTTTGCTGAGCTTCCTGCTGCTTAGCATTCACGTCTAAGCAATGCTTAAACCTGCTAAGCATAGCTCAGCATTCCTAACCCTTGCTCACTTTTCATTTTTAAAAACTTATCAGAATAATGACTTCATTTAGTAAGTATATATGATTTACTTTACATGACATCCCTCTATGTGCTTTCATTACATTAGCAAGGGGTGTGAATATACTACATGGGACACTTGTGTATACATGGGTAGTTTCACATGTTATTTGCATTCACACTTTCATTTTACACCAGCTACACTACCTTGGTTGACAAACATCAATTACTACATAATTTAAGAGGAAAATAATGATTTTAACACTGCTTTCCCATGTAAAAATGAATTGCCTGTCTTGGTACTCGAACCATGAATGCCTGCATGTAAAGCTGGGACTCTAACCACTACACTATCTCAGCTTGAGAATTTTATAGGTTCATAGGTTAATAGGTTGGTACTAGGCTATCAGCCCTAGGGCCTATACAAGCCTAGCCATAACAATTTCCTGGCTATTTCTTCCCACACTATTTACTTCCCTGGACCCTTGTATCTTAGCTGCATATTTTTATTTCTCTCCTCTGGGGTGTTTAAGCAATGATGTGCAGAGGGCCGTAACATGCACATCTGCTCAGCTACGATTAAGCATGCCTTAGTATGGAAAAAATTATTTAACTATTTATGTCCTTGTGCAACTTTGTTACTCTCGGAGGCTGATGGCTATGTGAGGCAGGCATCTGAGCATTCTGCAGACACATGTACAGTTGATGGCTTTGCCCATACAGCGCTTTCACATGGCAGATATTTCTGTTTCAGTTTTCATACCCTGCAGGAAGTGCATGCTACTGTAAACCTTTTATTCCATCAGCTTTCGTGTTTGTCAGTGCACTTTTTAAAACATGTCCCTATTTATGTGCCTTTGTCTCCCCATTATGTGTGGCTTTGTACAGCATTCTAGCTCTAGGAGATCAAGAGCTTTGTGAGGCAGGCATCTGGGTATTCTGTGGAAACCTATACAGTTGAGGGCTATGCATACCTCTCAACTGTACAGATTTTCGCAGAATGTCCAGATTATCTAATATTTTTTGTTTTTTTCTGATCAGATTGTGGTTTTCATTCAGGACTGCAGTCAGGAAATCATGGCATACATTTTAGTTTCAGACTTCTATCCTTCAGAAAAATTCATGCTAATGCATAACCCATTTTCTATCAACTTTCTAAGTTTGTAAGAGCTATATTTAAAAAGTGTTCCTGTTTTTAGGGCTTTGTCCCTCCATTATTTGTGCCTTTGACCAGATTTCTTGCTTTAACAGGTTGTGAGGTATGGGGCAGTGGATGTATGGCACTTTTATTTATAATGCAGGGTGTGTGTGACAGAACCTGTCACAAACCCCCTGGATTGCTTTCTTGCTCCCCTATGTATTTCAGTGTCCACTGACACTAAAATACTCATTTATTTCATTTCAGTGTACGTGGACACTGAAATACTGGCATAATATTAGAGAAGTTCTTTAATATTATGCCAAAATAATTTTAGAAAGTGCTGTACAGCACTCTCGGAGTGCTGGGGGCATGTTAACTGTGCGAGCACTACTGGAACATGCCCCATGCACTCGTTCACTGTTCGTGTCCATACAGCCCTTATCAGTAGCACCACTTCATGAATATGCAAGGCATGCTGCTGTTAGGGCTGTGCAAAAATGGACACGGTTCACTCCATGCAGGAATAGCACTATTACTGCATGGAGTTTATTGAATCATAGGATCCATCTACATTAGCTTTTATAAGAAGTCTCTGAATATGAGTGAGAGGAAGAAAGCTGTATATCATATTGCTACTACAAGACTTAGCATGTTTTAATATTTGGTATAAAATTTCACCTGTTGAGAACTTTTTGGTGTGGCAATGAGATTCCAGCAAGACATACCCCAAAGACACATCAGTTTTTAAATTGTCTTAGATGAAACTTGTCAGTTGTGGCCTAAATTAAACTGGCAACTAGCATTACCTGTTTATATACTAGGGTCACTCAACAGATGTCCAGCTTAATTCTCATTGTAATTCTCATTGTAAGGGCTAGAGTCCTTACTTCCCTGGTCAATCTACAAACATGATAAAATCCTGTATTACTCATTAATATGCCACATACGTTGTGCAGTATTTATTTACTGGAATACATGGCAAAAGGGACTTTGCAAAGGCTCCTAAACCTGAAGAGAAGGATTGTCATATATTCTCAGGAAATGTAATAAAGCCTACATGGTCTTTTTTACCATGTAGACATTGTCCATGCTACTTACATTAAAGTAAGCAGGTTTTCAATTCAGTAAGCACTGCTTGGCATTGTGCTTGCATGCACTAACACAGGACGTTCTATGGCATGCAGATCACCTCATAAGTAGGTGAATTTCATGCAAATGGGGCAGATTGAGTGATCCAGCAGGCAGATAGGCAGCTCTACAGACCCCATGTCAGTGTCCATAGTGTGCACTCGAAAAGTTCTGTGTACAGGAATGTAGACAGACAAAAGGGGGTGTAAAAATGTAGATAGATGGACAAAAATGGCATACCAGACACAGATATGGGCAACTGTGTGTCTCAAAAGTGACAGAAAATATGTTAAAATTATTTTTTCTAATAATCTGGGAATGTATGTGCAGCATAATGCAGTGTGCAAACATGCATTATTAAAATAAAAAAAAGTGGAAAAACAAAATTAACATTATGGGACAGAACTGTAATACACAATCCTGTGTGGAGTATCTATAATGGTGTATTGGTGCTGTTGCTAACATGGTAAGGCTTTGAAGTGTGCAGTTTTCAGATTGTGAGCACAGATCCCTATGCAAATGAGGTGGAGTTACTGAATAGCATAATGACGTTATTGTGTCTGCATATCCCCTCCATGTAGGCAGAGAACCATGATGGTGTCCACACAGGAGGTAGGTGGCATCAGCAGAGGGTGTGTCCAATAACTTCTAAGATGATTCGAGCTTAGCTGCGCCTGTTTGTGTGACGCACCAAAATGCTGAGTGTGGAAGTCTGTGGGGGGTGTGCACTCACTTCTATGCTTTGTTTACCTACGGGGCACGTGTTTCCATGTGTTTGCTTGGCATGCTGCTGTGCTGAGCATGGAAGTCTCGGTGGTGTGTCCACTAAATTCTAAGCATTGTTTACCTACAGGGTGTGTGTTTGCACAGCACGCTGCAAGTGCTGAGAGTAGCTAAAAGGCAATGATGTATTAATTATTTTTGACCCTTGTTTAACTTAAACTAGGGCCATTAAATGATGTTAATGATATAGTAAGCAGGTGCAATGCATCACAGGTAGCCAATCACGCAGTCAGTATCTACAGTAGAGCACTATAAAGTATGCATACACCCTACAATCTGATTTTTCCCCCACACTCTGCATCATTGGAGAATAGACTTTGGAATTTTAGCTGAAAGAATGCTAGGGGCTGTTGCAGGTCTGCTACATCTGTATGTGCTGGATGCTGAAGTCAATGCTGCTGCTGCTGAAAATAGGCCTAGGCAGAGAAGGAGAAGAGTGTTCGGGACAAGGGTAACGTGAGCTGGAGATGGAGCACTACAGGGCAGACAGGGACATACTACAAAAACTCACTGAGCTCTGCAGCCCTCAACTCAGACCCAGAGCCAATAGAGGGGAATCCATCCCAGAGGAAACAAAGGTATGTGTAACCCTTAGGATAATAGTCACAGTTACCTTCCAAAGACCAACTCTGGACATGATGGAGGTTTCACAGGGATCAGCATCCAGGGTACTCTACCAGTTTCTGGATGCCACGTTACCACATGCCAGTGAACACATTTATTTTCCCCTCACTCCTGAGGTGAGGTCCAGCAATATGCAATACTTCTGTCATGTAGCATACTACCCTGAGGTACTGGGTGCCATAGATTGCAAGCATGTACACATCAAGGCACCACCTGATGAGGAGGGTAGAATCTACTTCAACCACAAGGGGTACCGATATCCAGGGCTTTATCATGAATGTGTGTGCTGGCAGCCCTAGCAGCTATCATGACTCGCATATCTGTCATGCTTCACAGCTGTACTAGATGTTTGCTAGGGGGTACATCCCACATGGTCATTTACTGGGAGATGCTGCTGGCTACACACTGGAACCATGAATGATGACACCCATCAGAAATGCACACACACCTATGGAAGAATGCCATAATAAGGCCCACACACAAACTAGAAACTTCATAGAGTGTGTGTTTGGGCTGCTAAAGTCATGGCTGGCTCAATATATCAGGTGGAACCCTACACTACTTTCCAGCCACATGTGCACATATATTCACAGTATGTGCCATGCTACACAATATGATCCTGTAGAAACAGCTGCAGCAAGATCAGAAAAGGGAAAGGATACACAGCCCTCACCAGTGCCTAGGTCACAACCCACTTACAGGAGGACTAAGAAAAAGAGTCCCCTGATGATGTCCCTTTAGGCAGAAGTAGGCATGCCCAGTACACCCTGGCAATGAATAAAGAGACAATGCATAGCACATACATTGGCAACCTAAGGACCTAGGGGCTGACACCTTACTCCTACTCACATACATATATTAAAATAGATGATGCCAGGAAACCCACGCAATCTGTAGCTATGCATGTATTGCCTGCGTACTGCTTGCATCACACAGTCATCCCTGATCTACATTTCTGTCAACTTCTGCATTCACAAGGTAAGTCTCTAACCTACACACTACTTGTGAGTATTATTATAATATGGTATTGTATGTATGAATCTGCTGCTGCTATGCAAAGAAATATAGTGGGCTATTTGGACGGATGTAACATCCACATGGAACTACAGATACCCAGTCCAACAGTATGTGTTTCTTATTATTCACTAGGCTGCATGGTTGGAATATTCATGACATCAGGCAAGGGAGAGGTTAAACATTTCTCACACAAGATATTTGGACTACTGTCTACCTAAGCTGATCATGTGCTGTTGTTCCCTCACCTCCAACACAACAGTGTATCCATAGAACTGCTCTAACAGAAAATCAGCTATCGTATATCAGTGCATCAGGCAATCTCAGGGCTGTAAGAGAGATATTGCTCACACATTGTATGTCTCTCTTCATGCAGGATAACAACGTACATATTTATGCTGTTGATTGTGTGATTAAGGACTTCTCTTTGTCTGGCTACCTGTGTGACTCAGTTGACTAGGGAAGCTATCATGGGTGATGGTCTTGATGGTTCTAATCTGGAATTACTCATATCCTTTGCATGTGAGGCAGTACTATGCTGGTGTTTTCACAGACTGTCATACCTCTCAACCTCTTAGTGCAAGAAATCTGGACAAAGGCAGAAAGACTGGGGGGACAAAGACCCAAACATAGGGGTAGACTTTAAATATTATTGCTATAAACCTAGGAAGTTGCTGGAATAAAGGGTGTTGCATTATTACATATTTTCTGAAGGACATAAAGTCTAAAACACAAATGTTTATCTTTATTTGGTATAACTTAGTGATGTCAATATTCAATAATTCACCAAAAAACAGAAATGTATGAGGAACAGACCAAACATACTAGACAAAACTCTGGACATTTTGTGAAAATCAGGACAGTTGAGAGGTATGCAGACTGTCAGCCTGTGTTTAGT
>NC_056735.1:872988905-873181405 GCF_019279795.1 Protopterus annectens
GGTGATCTGAGGCACATTAATTGTAAACTTGTGTGGCCAGGTCTATGTGCACAATTCTTTCACCCCTGACTATGTACAGCACATGTTGTGACTGATGTGCTACTTAACTGGTACATAGGTCTACCTGATGAAAATTATGCTACATATATATTTGCTTGGGGTTTATGGCTTTTCGTATGTCAACAGGCATGTGTTTGCAATACCCTCTTGCAGCATAGTGACATACCACTGAGACTCTATGAGTGCTCACAATTTGCAGGCATCAGCCAACATTGTTAGCCACAGTCATTCAGTAGTCACATATATAGTGGTTACATGGATTACAAGCAGTAGAGGAACCAGGACTGCATTCTGTTGAGCACTGCCACTTACAGATCAGCTATTGGAGGCAGATATTCCTATGTTCCATATATGTGCCATCAATGGGCCACTTAGTGACCCCTACAATGATAGTATCATGGATGCCTAAGTGTGTGTTTTGTAAATGTTTCCTGGATGGGGAATATAGTCACACTGCTTGGTTCAGTATGGGGGCTGTTCATCCTGATGTACCTATACCCAGGTCCTTGGCAACTGCCTCGGAAATGTCCACCATGTTTAACAGTCATGCTCCTCCTGTCACACATCCAAGCTGTGTACAGTCAACTGTGTGTAGATCACATATATGTGTGCTGATGAGCTCCATGATGATTGCCCCTACAGGCATACAGATATGGATAGTTAGACAAAGAGGTCTATAGTTATGTTGGTCAGTTGATGTGCCACCTCTGTGTAGGGGTAGAACAGTTGCTGTTGTCCACTCAGCTGGTGTGCAGCCAGTGGTGTCAGTATGATTGCAAGGGATTCCCACTGGTGTTAGTAATCCTTGTGAGATCACATGTAGGATGCAGCCTGGAATGTTAGCATGTGCAATAGATGTTCTGTATGGTCTACTGAGAAGCCAGTTCCAAACTGCGCTGTAAATATGGGAGTTATGGGACAGGTTGAAGGAATGTTATGTGGCACATGTGGTGGGGACAAGGGAGTATAGTTAACACAGACAGTGTGGGAGTACAGGTACGATAGGAGTACAGACCCATCATATGTGCCATCATGATGTCTGAGGTTAGTGAGATTCTGGTCCTGTCCTTTGAGGTTGCACATGTAACTACACTACACGTTGTGGTTCTGCTTTGTGTGGGTGGCTAATGTTGTCATATACCATGGCTACACAACATCACAACAACACTATGTGCTTCATTTAACTCAGGAAGTTGTGACTGCATGTAAGGGGGTCACCCTCACCCCAACTGCCACACAGCAATGTCTACCTGTTATTGCACAGCCTGCTAATGACAGTTGTCCAACAGTCAGGTTTGGCGATCTTGTGTCCCACCTGTCCCATACAGCTGAGTTCATGCAGTTGTAATGCTGTTGACAGAATGCATGGGTGTAGAGCTCTGCATACCTGCTTGTCCCATTTGCAGGGGGATGTGCAGTCATGCTATGTCAACCATCCTGCAGGAGGTCATACAAAGCTTTCTTGACATATATGTCTGTATTGTCTGCAAGGGGGAGGGGTACGTGCTGGTAGTTCAAAGAAGATGATATGTGGCCAGATCCCACCAGGTAGGACCTCACATTGGGGGTGCTGCAGTAATTACCCATATTAGTAAACACACAATGCAATATGTTGGTTCCCCATGTGGGGATGTGACGACACTGCTCCAGGGCATTTTAGGTAAGGATCTGGACCATCCTTTGGGCAAGTGACTTGCAGCATGACTAAGCAACACAGTGTGTACATATTACACTTACCTAATGTGTTTGTCTGTGCTCTCTACAGACACCTTGCATGACTCTCTTCTTGCAACATACTGGCAGCAACTGCAATACTTACTTGCACAGAGGACAACTAGTATGTAATGCAAAGCAGTGCCCCCAGATCTCTGGGTCCTGTCAACTGAAATGTCATGATAGGGGTTAGCATAGATATGAGCACTACCACTGTCATACACCTTCTGACATTGGACCAAACACTGTTACCTTTGCTGATGGCCAGATCATGCCTGCCAACTGTAACAGGCGGAGCCCATTGACTGTTACGCTATGCAATAGATGTCAGAAATAAGTCTCATTCCAACAATCATGTCCTGACAATGTGTATGACAATTTTCGGCCAGCAGGCCATGCTGGAAACTGTGTACATCATGTACAAAGTGTTATATCAACTAATGGATAGGCAAGTGTCTGACAGTCATACTCAGGGAACATAGCATTGGGAGACCTATGCTACAATGATGAAAGTCACCAGTGGAGTTCATTATTGGCATACCCTTTCTACCTATTCCCTCTCTGCAGTCACAGACACTATCACTGACCTCTGATGGAGTACATTAGCAGGTGAGTGCATATCAGGAGCTGTCACAAAATCCCACACAGAACCAAAAGTTATCCAGGATGACCTAAGACACTGTCAGTTGTTGTCTGAGACACTGACAATGACTTAGTGACAACGACTGTACAATACTATCCTGTAGGGATTCCTCCACCCCTGCAAAATATTGTAGTGTCCACACACTGCACACATTCAAGCCATTATATATGGGGTTATGGACACAGCCAGTAATGTAGACTTCAACTGTCACTAGTCGGAAAGATGTGGATGCATTCACTGTTGTACAACCACTGCTGACAGGTTTGCAATGTAAATCCCAGACTGTCACTGGTACACTGAATGTGGCAGTCATCATACCAATCATTGTGTGCAATGGTACCCTTGCCATGTCAATACACAGGCATTTCATACAACTGTAGCAGCCACACAGGTTCCTTGGTACACCAATACAAAGTGTAGCTAACATGTCCTATGGAGTCTTGTCATGACCGTACATGTGTAGTATGTTTCCTAAATGCTTTGGAGGGGATGTGTATGGCTCCATACAGTGAGGTGTCAGTTCACACTGTGCACCTCCCGTGTATCCATGACAGGACTAACATATGTCTCACCTGGTCTACACACCACCAACATCAGTGTGGCATGCATAGTAGATGTTGGTGAGACAGGTATGTAACACAGGCTGTACACCATACAAGAAACAGGTCCCTCCATGCATGTAAAGCACACATTTGCTGTGACACACATTGTGTGCAGGTTACACATTGGGATGAAGAACACAACAATCATAACTGGTGTAAGACAACTGTTGGTACTGGACACAGGATATATGTAGATGGGACATCTCCAACAGCACAGCTTGTAGATGTGTTAGTTCCCAAAACTCTTGTGGCAGTTATTGGGTCTATATTAGAACATCGAAGTTTCAAAACTTCGAATGTTCTAATATCAAACCCTATTATGAGAAAGCTGAAAACATTGAACATACAGAACAGCGAATATTTTCTTAGGGAAAAAAATTTGCTGTTCCAAAACACATACACATGACACAAGCACACCAAACCAACAGCAACCCACACATATACACCTAAAATCTTACACCTAACCCCACACTAAACTATACACATACCACTAACTATCTACTAACCTTAACCCAAACCCTAACCCTAATTTCCATCACTATCGCACACTTACCTGACCTGGGCCTTAACCCTAACTCACCTACCCCGCCCTAACCCTCACGTCCACACAATTGCACACTTACCTGACCTGCGCCCTAACCCTAACTCACGTAACCCGCCCTAACTCTCATGTCCACACAATCACACACGCACATACCTAACCTGCACCCTAACCCTAACTCACCTAACCTGCCCTAACCCTCACGTTCACACAATTGCACACATACCTAACCCACACCCTAACCCTAACTACCCTAACCCACACTCAATAACACACTTACCTGAACCTGACCCATAACATTCCACCACAGAGCTGAAAATAGCAAAGCAACAGAAATGGACAACCAAATTCTTTCACTAGGAAAAAATTTGGTGTTCTGTTGCTTTGATATTTTCAGCTTTCGTGTAACAGGGTTCAATATTAGAACATTTGAAGTTTTGAAACTTTGATGTTCTAATATAGACCCCAGTTATCAAGGGTAGCAGACCTTCACATAGATTAGGGATGCATGAGTATGCTAAATGCCACTATTGTCATTGTTAGCCTGTTATACACATACGAACCTATGGAGCCATGCACTTATAGTGTTGTATCTTGCTGAAGACATATTTCTGCTGTGCTGTCATGCCATCCTGTGCTGCTTTATGTCTGCTGTGTATCCATAGATTATTCAAACAGATTCCTGCAGCAGAAATATACAGGCCCATGACACACCTGTCATTGTGTAACTATAGACCCAATACAACATCATACAACATAAGGCACACAAATATATGTGGCATACTCATGATAAATGCTAGCATGCAGTATCTGTCGGTAACCACTACAAGTGGCATGGCATACCAACACTGCTTTACACAAGTACATGTTAAATAATATAGTCACCCTGTGCATCAGACACATAGCTTCATTTCCCTGCATCGATGGCAAGGATGACAAGGATGTGGCACAGGTATCATCACTTGCACCGGGTGTTGTGTGGGGGGGTGTAGGAGGCCTAGGTTGGCCCAAATGGTAGACAGCATGTGTGTGAGTCAGGAGGAGAGCATGTAAGATGAACCACAGAGAGGAGCCATGTATGCCTGTAGGTGACCTGCATTTGACAGTGGTGTGAGAGTGTGTGTGTGTGCATGTGTGTGTGTGTGTGTGTGTGTGTGTGTGTGTGTGTGTGTGTGTGTGTGTGTGTGTGTGTGTGTGTGTGTGTGTGTTTGTGCACAGTCAAGCTCAGTGCTATCCCTACACCTGTGTATGTTGGACAACTTTGGACCATACATGGTGGAGTTGACAGTTCACCATCTCCAGCCCCAAACCTGGGAACTGGCTCTGCCAGGGGTTGCAATGGCACCTCCATGCCCAAGGTCAGAAGAGGTGCTAGTACCCGATGGTAACTGCTGTCTGCTGGGACTGTGTCCCCCATAGGACTGCAAAGGACCATAAGCCCATGGTCTGCCATGTCATAGTGTGAACAGCACACTCCCCTCTGTAGCACTGGATGTACTGCCACTATGGGAGTGTGAGTGTGCACGGCCACATGGACTTTCAGCAGATGGGGTTGCTGACCTATGTCCATGGGTCCAAAACTCAACTCCAATCATGTTCCAGCATACACAATGCGCGATCCAAGACAGACAGTGTCTCAGCCCACTATCTGCCCACTGCATCAGTGAACTGATCCAGAGTGTCACCAATGAGGTGGAGGTAGTCCCAAATATCAGATCATGCTGCATCCATAACCCTATGCATACATCTGGTGTTCTGCTCAGAATGTGCTATTGCCTCCATGATGTCTGAAACATGAGCTGAGTTGACCCATGATGTGACACCTGCAACAGGTGGTGGACAGACAGCAGGCCTCCTACAAGCACCCCTGTCAATCCACATGTGTGGGACCTTTTCAACTCTCTGGCTATGGCCAGTGTCTACACTCACTGGAGTCATAGTTGCCACACTTTCCTGTTTAATGTCCCCACCCTCTGACTCTCCAATATCTGTGGCCTCTGGGGACAGGGTATGTGTGGGCATACAGACTGTGCAGTGACAATTGGGGCAGAAGAGGGATGTTTACCTCTGGGACAGATTCAACCCCGACACCCCCACCTATTCCTCACTGTGGCCACCATCATCATCAGAGACTGAAGAGACAATGACATCAGGTTGTGTAGGGGAAAGACACCAACCTCCACTGTCCCCTGCAATAAGAAAGAAAAAAGCAGTACATTAATACCTTCAGTACTGTGTACCAATAATCCTCCAAGAGTTATAATAACAAAGTTCCACAACTGGATTAGCAGTCAAACAACTTTCTTCTCTGCTTTCGTCCACAAAACACTTCCATGGAACAAAATGCAAATTCAACTCAAGACCTTTATAACAATCACTTGAAGTAAATCAAGTAAAACATGACCAGTAATATTTACCTTTTAATTATCAGTATGACACTATACTTGAAAAAAAATAACATATAAAAACCCAGTACAGCTATATTAACAAATATATGGAAATACACATTTCACTACCTAATGTATTTACCTTCAACCTGTTGTTTTTTAAAAGGTATTCTAGATTTATTGTCTCATTTAAACCAGGAGCCGTATCTCCTCTTAACTGTAACTGCCAAAGTTGTTTGTTGAAGTACACTCCTGTAACTACCCCCTCTAAGATTCTTAGGTACCTTTTCCAGAATGGAATTTAAAACATCCTACACTGTTTATACACATATATATATATATATGTTTACGTAGGGCATTATTCCGGCTCTTAACCATGCTAGAATATAAATATTCCTTAACAAAACAAGTGTCATGCTTACCAAGAGTAGGATCATGGCCTTGGGCAATACCTGATGGACCTGTGAAAAGTTGAAGGTGGCGTAATGTCAGTACCACCATATGCTGCAGCACAACAAGGTAATTTGTCCCTTTATCTCACATTTACAGTAGCTGCTGTGTTACTTGCTGTATTGGTCACATTTTGAGTGTGAACACTTTGGAGGACAACAAGCTGTAGGAGTAACTGTGTGAGCTGTTTCAGTCTTGCTGTAGAGCCAGGCCCAAAGTGAGAGTACCCTCTACACTCCAATAAAAGCATGTGTTTAAGTTAAGTATGTTAGGCAATGGTATCAATAGCAGAGTACTAGGCAACATGTTTGGTGTGTCCTTGAGCAAGATGGGGTATACATACATGTGTATATATATATATATATATATATATATATATATATATGAATATGTCCACCATTTGGTTAACTGCCAGGCCATGTATTACAGTCTGGTAGTAATTTGCAGCATGTATGAGGCAGTCTTTGTTACAAGCAGGGACTTCAAATGTGTATGTTCATTGTTCAGCTGTGGTAATCTGTACTATGACTCTGAAAGGATTCTGTGGTGCGCTCTGATATTAGTGGCCCTCATTCACTTTACCTGAATTGACATTCTCTGTGAATGCATATTACTACATGACATGACAATTTATCCACATATACATTTGCTATTGGGATACGTGAAGTGTGTTCATACCTTCAGGCCTGTGACTTCCATCAGTTAAAAGCAGTCAATTAATTTTACATGCCTTGTGTGGATAAAGAGTGCATGACTCTTTCATCAATTGCTGGCTTCACAATACTGAATATTCAGTGCTACACACCACTGGATTTGAACACTGGACTGTGTGTGGCAGAAATGCACTATTTACAAGTCATTTAACAGACTGAGCTACTGTGTCACTGCTGCAGCAAGTGTATTTCCAAGACATATGTGCCTACCTGCAAGCTGTGCAAATCATGCTCTATACCTATCAGTATGTGCAGGGCTTTATATGGATGTATTTCTGTACCAGGGTCCCAGTTGCACATGTATGTTGCCATTAATGCCTTAGCAGGTGTCTTTCTACATCTTTCTGATAAAAGGGCACATTTACCTGCTATCAAAGGCCTCACTTACATCTATTATTATGTATTTGGCTTTGTAGTGGTGTACTATTGTATCAGAGTCTCAGGAACACTCCCATTTTTTCCATTAAGTTTTATTGAAGTTTGGAAGGTGCGGCAAGGCATGCAGCTTTGCTGATATGCGCTTAATGAATGTAACTGTCAATTACTATGTTTTGTTTAAAACACCTCTTTTAAGTAAGAGTTGAGTGGTGTGGCAGGTTAATGCAGTGGTTTGTAGGTGGAATGGTCTCATGTTCGAAACATGGCACAGGTGTTTATTTTGTAAATGTGTAATACAATTTTAAGGACACATATGATCAGTATAGCTCTATTTAGCTGAGCTTAGCAATGCTGCATGCTGTGGTGCACCATGCAGCATTGTGCTAAAATAATTATAAAGAAAAGGAAAATGGGGAGATAAGAAAGTGATGAAATGGGGCGCAAGCAGGGGAAAACATAGTGGAAGGCAGGTAGGGATGTGCAGCAAGGGTCTAGTGAAGAGTCATAACTATCAATTTCTTGTAAATCAAAAACTGTGCACTTTGACAGAATTTGTACATAGATTTGAACCCTAACTCCCAGAAAGAGGGGTGAGGGCAACATAACTGCATTTTCAAGCCAATTGGACCAAATTACATGTGCCTAGTGGGCACGTGGGTCAAATGGAGAGCTATGTATGGGATGATTTTTTTTGGGACAGGTGCCCATTTTTTTTTTTTTTATTAAGGTGAGAGTGGAATGTTGTTGAAGAACCATAGGTACATGTTGGGGAGGTAAGCTGGGTAAGTGAGGATGCATTTGCAGACAGACAAGACAGAAGACAGGGGCAGTGTGTGACACATGAAGGGAGGTAAACACTTTGGATAGGGAGGGTGTTGTTGAATCCAAGTCTCATGTGCCTCCACAAGGCAGCAGCATGACTCAAATCCCCACCCATGGAACTGCCAGCACCAGAGGGTGGCAGTGATGGAGGCTGGGTACCAGGGAGAGGCTGCCCCACCAGTTTGGCCAGCATTCCCTCAATCCAGTGCAGGCAACAGTCATGTATACTAAGACTGGCAGCTCAGCCTGGGTAATAACTCCTCCTCCGCCACCGCTTCCAGAGAGGGGCCTGTCCTCGTCCTGTGGGTTGGTACTACTGGATGCCACAGGTAGTGCAGGGGCAGCAGAGGGGGCACCACTGGTCTGGGTCCCAGATGTGGTGGTACCCTGTCCCATGGTCGGTTGAGGCAAGGTAGGGGGATCAGCTGGATCCGGCCTACTTTGAAGTGCTGTGGTAAATAAGGTATAGCAATAAGTTACTGTTAGTGATAACCAAACCATTGTTAGTATTAACAGAATGGAACATCATGTTAATTAATCCAAGTACATATTCATGTATATTATGTGTAACACAACATTAAATAACATAACAGTCAGTATGGTAACAGCATGTCCGTAAGAATTAATGCATGCAGCCAATGAAACAGTTTAACAAAATATGTTAATATTGCATCAGAGTAACACATAATAATCAGCCACATTTGCCAAATATAGTTAGTTTAACAAATTATGTTAATATAAAATCATAATAATACATAACAATAGTAAATAAATGAAGATAAGGGGTGGGGAGAGGGAGAGGTACATTCCATTTGAGACATTGCAGATTATATCCCTGAAAACAGAGATAATATATACTGTACAGATGTGTAGTGTCAGTTTTTGGTAGAGTGACTACAATTTTCCTACAGCTGATGTAGCATGTACATACCTCTCAAGCTGTCAGCATGGGTCAGTATGAGCCAAGCAATGACAAATGCAGGTACACAACTACACAGAACAGTTTCACATAATGTGTACTTGTATAACTACCAAAATGTTCTGGAAGTGGATTTGGTAATACATTGCATTATAGGAACTCTTTCTCTGGCAATCCTGTGACAGATGGATTATGCACTGTTAATTACAGTACAAGAAATTGTGACACTTGAGAAGCATGTTTGTGCACAGTACATAACTAGGCAGCCACCATGGCTTAGTTGGCAGGCATGGGAATAGAACCCAATAGCTGTGACTGCAAGGGACATCTGTAAATAATGTAATAATTGACTGCAGCAACTTAGTACAGACATGGAAGGAATACAGCCATACTGGAAGTAGACAATTTTTTTATGAATCAACAATGCTGGTGTACAGTTTATTGTTATTGATTTTAAAATTATGTGAAATCTAAACACAATATCTGCTCATAACATGGGCTACCTCACCCATTTACCTTATGTTTCTGGGGAGAGAAAAATGTGAGCATTACATGACTGATCATGGTCTGGAGATAACTTTAACTATACTATGAATTGAGCAGTGCAAGTTACAGGGCATTTTTTTCATTCTAGAAATATTACAGTGCTATAATTGACTGCTGTGACAGTAGAACACACATGCATGGAATACAGTCATATTGCATATATTAAAACAGCTTTATTTTAGAATCACCAATGCTGATGAACACTTTTTATTCATATTGCTTTGAAATATCTGTGAAGTCCACACACAATATCTGCTGATGGAGTGGGCTGCCTCACCCATATACCTTTATTACCTGGATTAGGAGGAACAGAGAGTATTACGTGACCAATATTGGCCTGGAGACAGCCTTGGACAGTACTATGAATTAAGCAATACAGTTTGCAGGCCATTAGTTTTGCATTCTACAGCTATTACAGTGTTACACTTGACTGCAGCAACCTTACCATAGACAGTCAATGCATACAGCTCAACTGTAATGGTTATGACAACACAATCTGGCTGTACACCATTTTTCATACTGTTATTGGTATTGTTTATTGTTTATTGAACTACAGTTGTTATTGTTCATTTACTGCACTGCAGATCTAATTGCCCATTTATTGCACTATAGTTCTACATGCCCATTTGTTGCACTACAGTTTTTCTTGTGTATACTTTATTGCAGTAAATGCTTTACTCTTTCTTGCTTATTGCACTACAGTTAATATAATAAATCCATACTTACAACACTCACTGCACAACCTGCCCAGGTGCCCAACATGGGTCTCGACATTGTGAGCCCTCTCAGCTACAGCTGTTGGGAGAGAAGCACACTATTATACATGCCAGTTTTGCAGACATTCAGCTTGAATTTTGGCAAGACAGTGGAACACATATTTGCATACTTGTGGGACATTCCCATCTCTTGCTTCTTGGACCCAGGTGTCCAAGGTTCCCCTATTTCTTCTTTTCAGTTTGTCATAACGGTGATGACATTGCTCACCTGTGCAGGGGATACCAGTAACACTGATGAGTTCCCTGGCCAACTGGTCTCAGGCCTTCACCTTACACTCCAGGCCCTGAGAGCCACCCTGCATCACCCTGGGTTCATGGTTCTTTATCAGAAGCCCAATCATGACCCTAGACTCCTGAATAAACCACTTCTGCACCCAAAAGCATGCACCTTCATCAGAAATGCCTACCATATAAACAGTCAATTGAACTCCAATGAATGCTGTAGAATTCCCACCTATTGCACTTAATATAAGCTGTTTTCCTGCTCTTACATATCATTGAGTAACATTCCAAAAAGCACCACTTTGCTTAGTAGCTCGCAAACCAGCTAAGCAGTGTGAAAATTAACACAGCTGTGGTCTTAGCAAAGATTAGCACTACCCAAACATTTGTAGCTGTTAGCATATTTATGCAGTGCTTAGCATGGTTGAGCAAAGCTTAGCAGAGTGCAGCGCTGCCATATTTCACAATGTTGTTATTAAATTAAACAAAAAGTGTATATTAAATTACAGACATACCCTGCCTGCTATGGACTCAAACCCAGGACCTACTACACATAACATAACTCTATTAATTTAGCTACTTGGATATTATGAAAGCTAGCATACCTTCACATCTACTACTAGGCTATCTGTTAGCATTGCTGAGCACCGTGCCACACCACTCAAACATGAGTAATCAAAGCTATAAATAAATAATTATATCCAGTTTCTATTTTTAGATGTCTGGCAGGTGTCGGCTATGTATGTATAAGTGGTGCTCAGCTCTGCAGCTCTCCACACCATGCTGCGCAAATGATAATTACAAAAAAAAAAATTACAACAGAAGGAAAACACATAAATTAATTATGATGATTGATTACATCCAGTTTGAAATTTTAGAAAACTTGTGTAGCAGGTGTCAGCTGTCTATATGTAAACACGTCTTGGCATTGCTGTGCTCCACACCACTCCACACAAACATGCAGAAAGAAAAACATATAACTTATATATTACACATTTTAGACAATTCACAGCATTTCAACAGTGGCGGGAAGCATTAAAGGCTGCCAAACCCTGTACATAACATCTTACCAGGCATCCACAACCACAGGTAGCCTCTACACATCCCCTACACTGATTCAATAACCCTCTTCCTATGCTCTTCCTCGGCAGCACACCATCATTAATATGCATAGTATGCTGCCGAGGTGGGACTGGGGCTGTTTACATGGATACATTCCATGTAGGCTCTACATGGTGCCTACACAAACTTTATTAAATCCTTGGGTCTGTTTTTATATAAAAGGCTTGCTGATAAAGGCAGAGGAGTGAGACAATGTATATGTGAGACATAAGACATTTATCTGGTACCTTAGAGAAATTTGGTTGAGTTACAGTGAGAGTGACAGCAGAATTGTTTTATTTTCTATTGCAGATGTGGAAGCAACTTTTGTTATAAAACAGGGGTGACTTGTTAGACTCAGGTATTGTTTATCTCTTAGCCAAAGTGAACCAGCAGCTAACTGTGAACTGATTGTTGAACTAATGGCAATTATGATGAGAGAGACTAGTAGAAAAATTCAGAGACCATCTTAGGAAACTTAAAAACTTAATAAAGACATCACTATGGATTTAATGTTTCAGATGCAGAAACAGGATTATGACTCAGGTCTTAAAAGAAAAGGAAATGCATGATAAACAAACACTGGATAGAAAAAGAAAGAAGATGAACACAGACTTCAAACTACAAGGAAAATAAAACTTAACCCAACCTCCAATCTTATAAGATGGGACAGAATAATATAAATAATTTAGAATAAGGAGGGGAAATAGAAGGCCCTGCAGTAAATGACAACTATTATGCAAATGAAATGAACAGACATTGGAATAATAATGAGATGACGGATGAAATAAATAATGGACATTTGCTAAACTATGGGGATTTTTTAAGTTCCTGCATCCGACAGTCAGAAAGATTGGCAGCAAGAGCATCCTATTAGGAAGCAGGCAGGATGATGTCACAGAACAGTATGAGATTTTAAGAGAATAGACCAGTAACGGGACAAGGAAGAGGGTGAAGGAGATGTAAATAGTTATAGCATTAATGATCTTTACTGCTGAAAAAAATAATATTAAGATTTTTAATTTTAGTGATCTGGAAATAATAGAAACTTTTATGGATTTATTTTTTAAAGAATTTACATCTGTGCCCACAACTAATATGAATCTTTTTGAAATCTTAATTGACTTCAAAGTATTTGTGAGGAAACTGAACATGAAGTTGATATGGAAAAGCAATGAAGGTAAGAATGTTTTAAATTAATGTAATCTGATGTTGCACAGATATAGTAGAATTACCCCCTCACTACATCTGAGTTTATTACTGTTTGAAAGAGCACATGAGTTAGAACATAGAATTACCTACAAACAAAAGGTGACAAACATGTTTCATAATCTCACTTTAAAAGACAAAAAATATATGGATTATGGAAACAGTTAGAGGTAGCCAGATTGTAGTTATGAATTCAATATCTTATTCCATAACAATGCAACAATTACTTATGGATGGCAATTTGTATGGCGTTGTATCAAGAAACAGTATTGATGTTGCCTATAATAAAATTAATTTACTTTTAGATGATCTAGTTATGCAAAAGATGATTGACAATAAATTAACATATTTCTTAAAAGAAAAAAAAAAAAACAACAATTCCCACCATTTATGGGATTTTCAAAATTCATAAAATTAGGGGACCAGTTTCCTGTTATACTTATTTTGTCATCTGCTGGCTTTGGTGTTGAAGCTCTTGCAGTTTTTGTGGATGGAAAGTTAAAGAATTTGTTTAAGAACATTCCATTTGTGATTTGAGATTGTCACTTTTTTATAATCTTTGGGAGAGGCATCTTTTGATGAGGTAGCTATATTTGTTACAGCTGATACTAGAGAACTATATACATCAGTCCCTCATGATATAGGACTAACATAGTTGAGTGAAGCTGTATTGTTTGAAGACATTTATGAAATTCAGATATTAAGATGATTAATTTATCTAATGAGGTAACTTTGAAAAACAATTTCCTATTTTTTGAATGGGAATACTTTCGACAAAAATGTGGAATAGCTATGGGGACAAAACATGCATCATTATTTGCAAAAATTGTGTTATGGTTTTAGTAACTGAAAACAATATCAGAATTTAGGTATGTCAAATTTCTGAAATTCTATCTGTATTTCTTGACAATATTTTAATTTTGTAAAAGGGGGATGCAAGCAAATAGCAAGAAGTTTTCAGAAATCTTGATTGATGTATTCAATTCTTAAATTTCACCTATGAATTTAATAATGTTAATACATTTTTGATGTAGATGTGTATAAAGATACATATACTAATATATTCATGTGTACAATATTTAGTGATGAAGTGTTTTCTAAAAGCCATTCATATTTTGCAAGCTGCTACCCATTATGGCAACAGAAGAGTCTAGTAGTTAAGGGTTAAATATTTAGATTATTAAGGCTATCATTGGTGACGTTAATGTTTTAATGGAGGTGAAATGTGAAAATTGCTTTTAGAAAGGACTGATCTGGATGTGTTGGAGATGATATGCTGAAGTAATTAAACATAGAAGTATTGACTTTTCACTGATTATGAACACTAGAAAGAAGGATAACTTTACTTAAAGGAGTGATAATAATAATAATAATAATAATAATAATAATAATAATAATAATAATAATAATAATAGAAAAAAATGTTATGAAAGAAGATAATTTTAAAATCCTAAGATTATTCCATTTTAATAGATATAATGTTATAAAGTAAGTTTTAGTTACAAGTTAGAAGTTGATTATTGCCAATAATAATATAAAAGACAGTTTGGGTGAGAGACATACCTTTGCATATAAGAAAGGGAGGAATATAAAAGACACATTAGAAATGCTAAGTGCAAAAGGACAGATGATTGGCAAACTGTCATCAGCTATAACATATATATTGTTTTCAACTGTGGTACTTGTAAGCAATGCAGATTAATGTACTAATGAGGTACCCAGTATTACAGTTCCTATATACCTCAGGGTGATTAAAGCTAAGAGACACTATAATTATCACATCAAAAAGGGTAGTTGCATGTCGTGATTATTTTTATATAGGTAGGTGTAGAATATATGAACATTATTACAGTATAAAAATGAAAGGTGAAAAAAATGCTTTATGTAGACATGTTTTGTGTACAAAAAATGAAATAAGTTTTGTATGGGTCCGAGTGCCATCCATCCATTTCCTATGATTCTACCATGCAACACATATGTGACCTATAAAAAAGGTGTAGCTAGCTATTTTTATGCCAGTGCCATCCTCTGATCTGGCACTCCTCCAGAAATCATAAAAAGCTCTCATCAGATGTGGGGGACAAGAGGGACAAAAAAATGTTTTCTTCTTCTCCTAAGTTTTGTGCCACATACAGAGCAATACAACCCTCTGATAAGAGCAAAAAAAAAAAAAAAAGCAAACAAAACAACAACAGCAACAAAAAAAAAAATGTTTTCCTCTTTTACATGAGTTTCTACAGTTTATACCACATACTGTATACTACAGCACTTAGTTTTGGCCATACGCACAATGCTGGTATTGATTTCTAAATGCTTCTGTGCACTGAAGAGTGATTGTGATTGGCAGTTGTGACTGCTGACAGTTTGCACTCAAGGTGGCTATCCCCTTCTCCACACTGCAGTTACTCTATTGACCTTACCACTGTTTTGGGTGGGCTGACTTTCCACAGGGTCATTTTGTTGGCCAGTGCACATATTGACACCCATAGATTCCCTGGGGTCTATATTACAAGATTGAAACTTTAGTTAATTGAATAACTAAAGATCGATCATATAATATTGAAAGCCAAAAACCTTGAATGTCAGATTTAATGTAGGGAAACAATTCCCTTGGCCGTTATGTGGATTATGCCCTTTTCTCCAATGTGGATTGATCTCGGAGTTAGTATATTTAGTTGAGGGTGTGTGAGGGGCACACAGCAAAGCCCCCTATTTGATTTGAGATTAATTTTTTTTTTTCATGCGGCCAAGGGAAATGTTTCCCTGTGTTAAATCAGCCATTCAAGGTTTTTGGGTTTTGATATTACAAAATCGATCTTTAGTTATTTGATTAACTAAAGTTTTGATCTTGTAATATAAACCCAATCCCTGAGAGTCTGGTACCACTGATGTGGGTAACAGAATATTCAAAGTAGTGTCCAGTGTTGGAGATGATGCAGGATACACCTAAGAACAGTGGCTGATGGCCCCCATCTCCCATCCAAAAAACATAGTGGAGATGCATACTGTACTCTTTTGTCATAGACATACGACATCACAGAACATTTGTATGGACTGCCAACAGCATGAATTTGCTGCTTGGAGACATCTGCTTGCATAATGCAGTATGCTTTAGAGAGCTGCAGCAAAATATATGTGTTCTTCACCATAGTTCATAATATGATGTTATGAAAATAATTACAACATGTAGATGTCATTGCATTGCATTGTTTGGCTCACTTGTATCAGCAGCACAGGTGGAGCTGGGTGAGGATTTATCAGAGGAACTGGCTGTGGTGGGACCCTATGCAAGGTAGAGGAGGGTACAATACATTATGGCACTCAAAAAGAGGCAGTGTTTGGCCCACAACTTTTGGCTGTGACTACAGTAACAGAATAAAACTGATGCTTGCAATATCACACCTAGACTGCATTGACTGGTCATTCCGTGTATCAGACTTTACCATAACTGTAGGGGCAACAGAAGTGGGCAGAGCACAGTTATGATGATTTGCACAAGTATGGTGTGGCATAGTGATAGGAAACAGCAACTCTAATAAAGATGGAGGAGCCAAGGGTGGTGCATGTGGTAACTACACAAATAGTTAGGAGGTTGGGGGAAGTCTGGGAGCACATTCTTCAGTGTTCGTGTGGAACTTCCATGGGTGGAATTCAGGATGGGTATACTATATGGAACCACAGTGTTTATACTGGAGGCATCCTTTCCAAGGGATAATGTACTATGTAACGTGTGTGCACTGGAATGATTTTCTGTCCCCCTATGGCATTCCAGAAGAATGTTGACATTTATGATCTTGTGAATGGGTAGTGGTAGGTCTCTCTCAAGGGAGAATTATAGAAAGTATCATCAATCACATTCATGTGAGCACCCATGTTCTGGTGTGGGAGCAGCCATGAACACTGTGAAATGTGACGCTGTCTCCGGAATGCTATGAACCACCTGTATAAGCCTAACATATGATCATGCAATGTGCATCCATCCATTAACATGGACAATGTTTTCCAGTTGCCCATATCTGCATGGGGAGCCTGTCAGTTCTTCTATGTCAGTTTCTGTGAATGTCATTCCAGTGAAAATGTTTCACAGAAAGTACTCTCGGCAATAAAGGAAAATCCTCTTCCTCCAATTTTGTGTGACCTTGCAGTAGATATATTTAAGTTTGGGAGGGGGTACAGGGAGGCTTGCCCTCTGAAAAGATAGATTTTTTTCAATATTTACCAAAAGTAATTTTGGCAAAGCATTTTTGGTTTGTTTGTGTTTGAAGGAACTGTTGTGGATGCATCAAAATGATTCCTCCACATGCATACAGTAATGGCTACCAAGTGGGCTACCACTGCCCTCACATAGCATGCCTTTTCCAGATTCTTATATACCATGACACTGTTCTTGCAATGCATAATGTTCTGCAGTCCCTGCAGTGGTTCCAGGTCTTCAAATTGTCCATGTGGTACACTCAACATAATGATATGGTTTGAGCAGTGGCTGTTTGTGCTTGGACTACTGACCCAAACATCCAAAAACTGATTCCAAGGGTAACATCAGGTCTAGGAAAGTCTGGGTTCATGGTGGTGATAGTCACCAACAGACATTTACCCTGTGCTGGGTACATGCACTTTGGAGGCAGTACATGCCATGAATGGTGGTGACACCTATGTAGAAGGGTTTGGGCTGGCATGGACTGATTAATCTCTAATGAACACACATGATTCTAGAGGTTCATCCTCTCCCTCCACAGTCACCACAGCCATGGGTAATGTGAGCATATCCTCCACTGTCAACATTACTGACAGTGCCACCATGTCATCAGACTGCCCCATGTGTATTGCTCCATCATCATCATTCAGTAGTGATCCCCATTCATTAGACTTGTTCCAACTGCAGTGCTGGATCCTCTACCAGTGGACACTATGAATGCATACAGAAAACATACCTGGGGTAATTCTGGAAAATATTTGTGACTCTCACCACCATGAGGTACACACACACACACACACTGCTGTTTCCTAACTGTATGCATGGTCTAAGGACATATATGTACCCTGTGGTGCAGGCTGTATCTGTTGTAGCCCTGATGCCCTTGGATGTCATAAATGGATATGTGTTTGAGCAAACCATTCACAAGCACAAGTCTCTATCTTACAGAAATGGCATGTACCAATACTCACTCTGAGTATCCACAACGTATGCTCAGGCAATCATCACCAGTCCATTTCTCACATCCAAGGTACTACTAGGAATTAAGGTTTTATCACATTCCGCAGGGAGGAATACTAGGAATTCCTCTGTCTCTATGCATGCTTATATGTTACTGGTCATCCTGTAACACACCTGCACATTTGTTCTATTATGGCCACCCACAGTTCTAATGTCCTGCACAAATCTCTGCCACAACTGGTTTTGGAAGGTCCAGCTAGCTTTATCAATATCAAAGATATACATTCCACATGTACACAGGGTCCATAATAACACTGTTCTAGCCTGTGTGATGAACTTTCACAGCTATTGCTGTTCCTTCTGTCTCCATTCCAGGACATGTACACCTCTGTGTTGTACATGTGATCAGAGTGTGTGTGTGTGTGTGTGTGTGTGTGTGTGTGTGTGTGTGTGTGTGTGTGAGTGTGAGTGTGTGTTTATATGACTGTCCATGCCAGACAACAATTGTCTCCATGTTTCCCCAATTCACTTATTACAGCTCTACGTGCTGATACAGTGTATTTGTTCTGACACTTTGCCATAGTATGTTGGCTGTGAGCATGTCAGCCATGCTTGCTGTTCATCATACAGGTACATATAGCACAGTCTGTGCCTGGTGTACTGCAGGCTGACTATCCACTGTAGCATGTTTTCCTCTCTGTGGACATATGTTATATTGTGGCATCACCTACACAGCAGGACAGGGATTGAGACTTACTGTGTTCACTGTGCCTTGTGAGGATGAGGAACTCCTCAACAGGACTGCATGCTCTTCTGCAAGTCTCCTGTAAATATCCTATTGATCAACACAACAGGAATGGACGGCAACCAGTCCTGTCTAACCCTTATAACCTGTCAGGTTGGGTCAACCAACACTACTGCAAACTGTCTTGCCTGTGGCCTGTGGCCTATTACATTGAGCTGCTTAGCCTGTCAGTCCCCTATCTTGACCTGTGGCAATGATACTTACTTCACTTCATGGGAATGTTATTTCAAAGCACCCTTATATGGTCATTGCAGTCCTGAGCTCCATTACCAGTTTTCTTGTCTGCTGCCAGACTACCTATATGGCTATACTCTGTGATATCCACTATATTTGGGTTCTCTGTGTTGCTTGTTGTAATGTGGTTTCCTATAAAATGATAACTGCCATTTTTATTTTGTTAAAACATGGATCATATTACAGTTACAATGATAATGAGGTTTCTTAGTATTATCAGAAATGCAGCAATAATACAATGTGTTATCAACCCTAATCCATGTTATGTGGTCTGTTCCTGCTCATTCAGTGGATGGGCAATTGCATAAAGTATGAAGTCTAGACACACTAAAATCACTCTGCATCATGTTACTGATCATGGACATCATGTGATCCTGCTGCTGTTTTGCTCATTCATGGTCTGTGAGGTCACATAAGTTGTGCTTGGATGTGAAGCTTGGCCACACTAATGTCACTTTGCATTGCACTACTGATCGTGTGGATCATGCTACTGTTCATGGGCATCTTGTTACCCTGCTATATGAGGTAAACACAAACTCAGAAAAAATAAACTTAAAACAAACAAAACGGAGCCACAGCAGCTTGACTGCAAAAATAATTTTACTGATGTTTCTGGTACCTCAGCTGATGCCTTCAGGGAATGATTTTATATCACAAAGCAATCACTTTTATACATATAAACCAATGCCAATTAGCAAATAATTATTCAATTAAGGTATTCCCTTGATTCCCCATCATTAAATAATCAACAAATCTGTGCATGAAACTTCCAAATAGTGCAACACCAATATAAAACAGTGCAACATTAAAAAGGGTTACTAAATAATACAATACTAGTATGAAATATCACATAATAAGATACCATAAGCTTTTTTATACATTAAAATTGACCTCCAAATTCATACCATGAGGTTGCATGGTCCTGTAATTCAAAATGAATCTTGTTTCCAAATACAATAATTTATGTAAAAAATTGTTTCCTGAGCAATTCTGTGGTCTAATTCTCCTTCTTTTGGCTTTTCCCAGTTAGGGATTGCCACAGTGGATCACCTGTCAGCTCATGATTGGCAGTGGAGTTTTACTGTGTCGAGTTGCCAGCCCGGCACCCAACCTTCCACAGAAGGCACACACATACACACACTCACACCTAGGACCAGTTTAGAGTGTCCAATCCATCTACAGCATGTCTTTGGGATGTGGGAGGAAACCGGAGCAAACCCACGCGACCAAAGGGAGGACATGCAGACTCTGCACAGAAGGCACCCTAGCCGAAGATTGAACCAGAGAACCTCTTGCTGTGAGGTGGCAGTGCTAACCGCTGAACCACTGCGGCCACCCAAATTCTATGGTCTAATTAATACACTAAAAAGAAGCTGTTAATCAAGCCAGTATGCATTCAATGAAAATGCTGAGCAATGGGGATAACTAAATTTCTGTTCCTTATATCTCCTAGATGTTCCAAAATTCTTGTCTTCAACATCCTCTTGGTTTGTCCCACATACCATTTTGGGGGTGAACAACCACAACCCAAAATGTATACTACCTCACGAGAGCAACAACCAAAATGATCATCCACCCTATAATTTCTCTCATTAATACATTTACCATTTACATTTCTAATCCTATTACACTCTTTGCACCTACCACAAGGATAGGACCCCATCTCTCCATTTTTCATCCTGATTTTCTTTAAATTTAGTAACTCTTTCAAGTTAAAAAAAACTCCCATAAGAGAAGGTTACCCTTTTGAATAAATGCTTTGATAAAGTTTCATCCTCACAAATGATAGGCCACAGATTGTTGACCAAATTCCTAAGTAGTCCAGAAAAGGGAGAAAACCAAACCTACTAATAAAATAAATAACATCTTCATATTCTCTAGATTGCCTGCTTAGCTCACCTCACTTCATCATTCCATCCCCCTCATCATCCACGATAGAAAAAACCCTACCTGAAGGACTCCTAATTCCTCTAACTTTGGCTTCAGCCTCATAAATAATGTCAGAAGAATATCCCCTATTTGACAACTTTTCCCTAACTTTGCCAAATTCATTTAACAACTGGAATTTTTCAGAAGTATTAATAAAAATATGTTTGAATTCCCCATATGGTAAAGATGTAATGAGATGAGGGGGATGCATACTACTGGCATGAAGACAATTGCTCACAGCAGTGCTTTTACAAAATGGTTTAAACTGGACTCTGTTATCCTACCCCACATATAACTCAATGTCAAGAAATTGCATCTCACACCTATGTGTTCTATATATGAATTATAATCTGCAGGGGGTTCTACCCAATTCTTCCATAAATGCGCCAAAATCCTTTGAATTACCTTAACAAACAAATATCAAAACATCACTGTATCGTTTGCACAAAATAACATTCTTGGAAAAAAATTCAGATGGATAGACAAAAGAAAATTTCAAAATGTGCCATAAACAAAACAGCATATGAAGGGGCATGTGAGTGTGGGTTGGAGGGGGGCCTTACTTAGTCACCAACATGCAATGCAGTGAGTGGTGTGGACTGAGGTGGATCACTAGTTAGATGTTCCAACTGTCACCCTGGAGTACCTTTTCATGTGGTTTGCAGAGGAACACAGCTGGCCAGACCTTTATTTTAGATCACCAGAGGCACACCCCACCTAAGATATCAGCTATGGAGGTAACTGACTTCTGGAAGGTTTCCACACTGACTATTTTAGCAGACCTTCCTCACCACTCTCTCTCTCTCTCTCTCTCTTTCGCTCTTTCATTCCCTCTCTCTCTCTCTCTCTCTCTCTCTCTTGCTCTCTTTCTCTTTATCCTCATCATTACATTGCCCATCCTTTTGTGCTACTCTTCATCATTCATCATCATAATTTTTTAGTCCACTTTTTCCCATCACCAGTTTTCTACACACTCTATGTCTATGTCTCTCCACTGTTTCTCCCGTTATGTATCAGTACCTCCCTGTCACTCTTTATGTTCTGTGTTTGTTTATCTGTCCCTGCTTCCTTCACTTTACTCTCCATCCTACCAACACCTTTCTCATGATACATTCCCCATCAACCATTCTTGAAAAAAGAAAAAATGGACCCTCATCCAAAAAAGTATACCCTTTCATCCACATCATACCTCACTTCCAATAGCCCTTCCATAAGTTCCTCTGGTTGCTCTTCCCCATCTCTGGATGCCATATCTCCCTATTTTCTTCACATCTGTATAATAAAATCCATCCAGTAGCCTTGCACGGGCTTCCTCCTGTTTTTGTGTTGCAGCTATGGATGCTTTGTTGTAATGTGAACATGCACAGTGATGGGCACACCATCCCCATGTGACTGTCTCAGGGTCATTTGACTGGTTTATATCATGGTTTAGTTGTGTGGATCATGGTGTTATCATGGTTGCAGAGATTCTTTAAGCAGCATTGTCCCTTACATGACCTTGCCATGGCAGCACTCAATGCATACTTAATTACCATCGGGTCATATCATGCTAACTTCATTACGCTGTTAGCCACAACGCAGTCATATTATGCTTCTTTTTGAATACCCCCTGCAGTATCTACAGCACATGGACAAATCTGTTGTGATTTGAGTAACATATACATAGGCTAAAATGGCCATATTGTCTAGTCATGATCAAAAAGCCATGCTGCTGACTGCATACCTTTACCATGATAATTGAAGCAATATCATTTATATCCAGCTTTAAAGTGCTGTTTGGGCTTCATAAAAAATGATTTCTTTTTTGTTTTGTTTTCTAGTGTCCTGAGAAAAGACATTTCAAGAGGTGCATAATGCTTTAGGGAACTCTTTTTCAACAATATTTAAGTTGAAAAAGAGTCTATGAAGAAGGATTGTATCATGATTTTGTAATGTATACTGTTGTTTGTAATTGTTAATTTGTTTTTCTTAGGCGGACAGTATTTCTTATGGCACATTTTAAAAGTTAGTGAATTTAATACAAGAGTAACTCTTATTCTCACTTGTAGCAAATTACTTTTACTGACTGCTAAACAGTGATGCCCCCATGATTGTATAGATGTAGGAAACATAGTGGGCCAGATTTACGAAAGCTTGCACAGAGTGCAAGAAGAGTGTAGGAGCTCACTGAGGCAATATGTCTCCTGTGCGATCCAGGTACAGCCAGCAGGAGCGTGCACGAGAGCTGCTAAAGCTACTCTTGCACGGACAGCGTCATGGTATGCAAATTACCTCATTTGCTGCTGAAAGCTATGCAAATGAGGTAAATTTGCAATCCAGGAAACACCAACCTGTCTGTGGAAGATTAGTGTTATCTGCAGAAATGTACTCCATTGGTAACGGAGTACCGTTCTGCATATAGCTAAACGGAGCTATGACAGCTCCAAATAAAGGATGCATACAGTTGAGGAAGCATGCCAATGGCCAAATATAAGGTCATTGGCATTTATAAATGTTTAAAATTATTAAAATCTAACTTTTTTCCCCCGATCTCCGATGTTTAAGCGTAGTGCAGCACAGCGTAAACGTGCGGCGCTTTAAACACAAGAAAATAATTTAGAAATAGCCGAAAGTAGCCATTTTCACTAAAAGCTTATCCTGCCATGCAGGTAAATGGCAGGCTGAAGACAACATGGCCACTGAGTAGTGGTTGCTTAGGGGGGGAAGCTCAGTGTGAGAGATGTAACCATGCATTAGTAGGCAATACTATGCAAATGAGGATAAGGATAGTGAATCCCAATTTCCCTAGCATGTGTGTCATGTCCGAAGAGTGTAAGTGTAGGAGTAGGTAAGTAGTAGAGCAGAATATAGGTAACATCATAAGGGGGTATGTCAGAAAGGCTGTAAGCTAATTGGAGCACAGTGTCTTGTGTTTGCCTGAGTTGCTCAGGATTGCAAGAGGTGTGTCTACAGTTGTCCATTTTGAAAACCAGAAACCAAAGGTGCACAACGTGGAAATATCTGAAATTTCTTGCAAACGTGCACACAGCGTGTGCACATGTTTGCGTGGCGCTGCCCCGAGCAGAAACAGAAAGGGAAAAGGAAGGAAAAGAAGTAGTAGGAAGTTAACCAAGGAGAACTAGCAGAGCTGCCAGGTGAAATCTATCAGAATCAGCCAATTACACAGGTAGCAGACTAGCCCAGCCCAGCACTTTAAACTCTGCAAACAGCATTCTTCCCTGTTTTTTTCCCCAAGAACTCTGCAACACTGCAGTATACAAAGAGGGAAAGCTTAAAAACTTTAAAGTCAGACAAAATGTTAGGGGCTGCTCTTGCTCTCATAAACCAACATGTGCAAGGTGCTGAGGGTGGTGATGTTGTGAATGCTGCTGAGCAACCCACAGTGAGGAGACAGAGAAGAGTGTACAGACCCAGGGTAACCTACCAGGGGCTGCATGGAGCTAGAGATAGTGGAGCACTATAGGGTAGACAGAGACCTCCTGCAGCAAATTGTTGAGCTGTGCCGTCCACGTCTCACACACAGAACCAACAGAGGGGAAGCCATCCCAGTGGATACCAGGGTATGTGTTGGTCTAAGAATATTAGCTACAGGTACCTTCCAGAGACCAACTGGTGATATGATGGGGATTTCACAGGCATCAGCATCCAGGGTACTGCACCACTTCCTGGATGCCATGTCAGCAAATGTCGGTGAGCACATATATTTCCCCAATTCCTGTGAGGCATTGGCCAGCAATATGTGTCTTTTCCACCAAATAGCAGAATACCCTGAGGTAGTGGGTGCAATAGACTGCATACACATACAAATCAAAGCACCACCCAGTGAACGGGGTAGGGTTTACATAAACCGCAAGGGCTTCCCCTCCATCAACTGCCAGGTCATGTGTGATGCCCAGGGCATAATAATGAATGTGTGTGCTGGCTGCCCTGGAAGTTATCACGATTCCCACATCTGGCATCTGACGCAGCTCTACCAGTGATTTGCCAATGGGGACATCCCTGATGATCACCTAGTGGGGGATGCTGGATATGCACTGGAGCCATGGCTGATGACACCCATCAGAAATACACACACACCCGAACAAGAACTCCATAATGAGGCACACGCACAAACAAGAAACATAATTGAGCGTGTGTTTGGGATGCTCAAGTCATGGTTCCGGTGCCTGGACACATCTGGTGGAGCCTTGCAGTACTCACCAACTACATGTACCCAAATTGTCATGGTATGTGCCATGCTACACAATATGATCCTGCGGAAACAGCTGCAGCAGGAACAACATGGGGCAGGCCCAAACAGCCCCCCACCATTACCAAGGCCTGCACAGGCACAGCATGACTTGGAGGAGGAACAACCTGAGCCTGCCCCAGTAGGCAGAAGGAGGCATGCCCAGTATGCCCTGGCCTTGGCAAAGAGGCAACGCATAGCACATACACTGACTCAGTAGGAACCCTGGAAATGACACCTCTCTCTGACTCGCACATACAGTAAACGGGATGCCAAACTTGACATTACCTGTTTTCAAACATGTATAGGGAGTTTAATATGTGCATCCAACATAGGCAGCCCTGCAGCACCACCTGAGGCATCAGTCCCTATTTTAAGCAATATAAAGCACTGCTAAGCAAATTTTATCAGTACTGAGCATATTTAAATACAATTGCATGTAGCTGCGCACTGCTCTAACCAGCACAATGTCAGGCAAAGTTGGGCAATGTTGGGGCAAAGTCGGGCAAAGTTGGGCAATGTTGGGCAAAATCGGGCAACATCAAGCAAAGTCGGGTAAACACGCTCACACCTGCTTTACTGTTCCTTAACAAGTCAGGTCTGCCCAGCAGGAAAATAAAAAGCAGTGATGGGGCTCAAACTCAGGACACTGTGCACTATAGTCACAGTACTGAACCACTAAGCCATGACAGCATTTTACTGGCACAGACACAACTTAAGTCACGCACACATACCAGTTGGGGGGGGGGGGTCACATAACTAACAGTCACAGCCAGCAGGACAATTGTAGACAAACACAAACACAAACAAATGCTGTATCATGCCCTCTGAAGAGGCATATGAGTAACCTCCCCCAAGGCCTATGCAGACAGATAACAGCAGGCCAGGCAGTGTGATGTGGGTTGGGTAGGCTATGAAGTCACAAACTAATATGTATGTAATTGGAAGCTAAGGTCTGTAGTACAGTGGTATGCCTCAAGCCAGTACGATAGGCAACAGAAAGACTGAAATGGAGTACCTGACATAGCAGTGCAGGCTTAGCAAATGTGTATAAGTGTCAGGTGTACCCCTCATCCTATGTACACCCACAGTAACAATCAGGTGTGCCCCTCCGGGTAGAAATGTACAAATAATAGCTGTCCCCCCTGTATGTAGAAATGTTGATAAGTCTATGCAAATTGACTCATGGAAGCCCTGCAGGCACAGCATGCTTCCTGTCAATATACAACACAAAGCTGAGCCCTGAAGTAAAAAAACAACTTGATTTTTCACACACATATAGTATATATGCCCATAGTGGGCATGCTGACACACTTAAACAAATTTAACAAATCTCAGTCAGCAACATACTGAAAGGTCATACTGGGTATGCTCACACACTTAAACAAATGAAGCAAATGTCAGTCAACAACATACTGAAAGGTCATACTGGGCATGCTCACACACTTAAACAAATGAAGCAAATGTCAGTCAACAACATACTGAAAGGTCATACTGGGCATGCCCACACACTTAGGCCATGTCTGAGTACAGCAGTGGGCCACACATATCTGGCAGTTGCAGTTCTTACTCCAGACACTTGTCACTATTCACCAATCCTGCCTTGCACACACAGTGATATGAAAACAGACCCATATAATATATTGGACCCCTGTCATAATCAAACTATGTACTACAAGTACTTAAGTTGTTCAAAGAAAGTGAAAATGCAAAGAAGATCAATAAATCTCCGATCAGTATCATCAAGAAACAATGAGCACTCCTAACATTATCCAAGACATGTTCTGGCAAAAATATCGCCAAAGAGTCCATAGAGAACCATGAAGCTTTCTTTCACTATGTCATAAATATCAATGTAAACTCATATATGTTCTGAGTCAGTGCAAAGTGTAAATGAATACATGTACATGACTGACATTGCCAACATCTTGTCAGACAGGTTCATACATATTTACCCCCCTCTCACTGACAAAAGGGTCCATTACCATACCTGGAGATTGTGAAAACCCTGAAATCACATATACAATGGTTAAACAGCTCTATCCAAACTGAAAGACACGGCGTCTATGGGATGACATGGTTTTCCTGGCTGTGTCATATGTGAACTCCAAAACAAACAGACCCTGCACCTGAACAGTCTGTTGAGACTCACCCTCTGTGCAGGATATGAAACTGTTGAATGGGTTACAGCAACGTTTGGCACACTCCACAACTGTTGGTGCACAACAGACCATGGGAACTATAGTCTTATAAGCCTAATAAGCCTGATCTCTAGGCAATGAATCTGACTAGGCACCTTCAGCAGCTGAAAAGACCACTGAAGTACTTCAACAAGAGGATTACTGGCCTCAAACAGTTGCCCCATGCAACAAGACTGAATTTAACTCAGTCTGTACTCTGTTGCATACGGTCTACTCAGGCGATTTCTGCCCAACAGGCAGGTCCATGTCCAATGCAGAACTGATGTACATGCGCTATCTGAAGTAATCCCAAGCTCACTGTGCCACATGCTCTAGGGATATCATCATCACAACAATAAATAGAACATGTTGGAGGGATATATTACTAACTCACAGACTTCCCTTGCTTTGGAACAGGCTCCCAACCTACATTAAGCTGAGTCCCTAAGTGATACTCTTCCAGAGGAGCCTTGATGAGTGTATGTGAAACTGAACTGTCACACCATGGATCACTTCATCAGCTCTACTACACAGAGGCCTAGGGAACTAACCCCATGTGTGGTGATAGATGCACACTCTGGCCATACTGATATATGCCTTCAGGCAGATAGCCTATTACCTACCTATGTACATAAATATATATATATATATATATATATATATATATATATATATATATATATATATATATATATAGGGGGAACACAGTATAATAAGCCAAAGATGGATGGGCAGAGATGTGTGTAAGAGGGTGACCAAGACAGGGAGCCATCCAGGACTGTCCCACCCAGCACACATCCCAGTAGCCCAAAATACATGAGGTGCACATTTCACCCACTGTACATAACAGCCACCAGTATCTGTAAGCATTACAGTGTATGTGGTCCATGTGCCTGCTGTACAACATGACTGTACAATGAAGTACACATCTACTATCTGTAGACATGTACCTGTCACATAGGTTCATAGGTATTTAGTAGACCTTCTTCACAAAGGCATATATTAGCCTAGGCAAGTTGTGCAGCTTTTACCACCCCATTGGGTAGTCTCCCAAGCCCTAGTTCTAATAGTTAGTACCCTAAGCTCCCTTCTAGTGGGGCTGCTGATGTGATGCCTGGCGTGAATTGTCTCATCAAGGTTCCTATTGAAGAGTGTCAGCGAGGGGCTCTGTCTGATGTACATTGGGACTCTGTTCCACAGTAAGGCAAGTGTCTGGGATGGTACTCTATCCCACCAGCATGTTGTATTCATTGTTGTGATGAGGTTCATATCCCTGGAGTGTGTAGTGTGACTCAATTTTGTTATCCTTCGATGTAGCTTGTTCAACAGTTATGTATTGGATATGGCACTGTATTTTAGGCAGAGTGTGCCTCTGAGTAGGTGGTACGCAATGGAGGACAGATTTAGTTTTACCAGTTGTGTTGCATAACACAGCTGTTTGAGGCCAGTAATCCTCTTGGTGAGGTACCTCTGTGGTCTCTACAGCTTCTGGATATGCCTAGTTGAGTACATCCAAAATGGTGCATTGTACTCAATGATGGGTCTGATGACTTAAGAGTAGAGTGCCACCACTACCTCTTTTGATCCTGATGCAAACCCTTTGTTGATTAGGTGGTCCACATAGGATTTCCCAATCACTTTGGCAACATGGTTGTCAAAGGAAAGATGACTATCTACTTGTGTCCCCAGATCCCTTAATACCTTGTCAGTTTTAAGGGGGTAACACCTATGTGGTAGTTTGTGGGTTCTTTGTTTTCACCAAAGGGGATTACTATGCATTCTTCCACATTGAGCTTGAGGCCATGATTCTGACACCACACATCTGTCTCATAGAGTCCCTTCTGGAGAATATTTGTGTCATCCAGGGAATCTATTACGGCAAACACTTTACAGTTCCCAGCAAACTTAGTCGACCACAACCATCCTGTGTTGGCATGTACTTTTGAGAAGTCTATACCAAACAGGAGGGACCCCAGGACTGAACCCTGGGGGACACCAGTTGTTACTGGTGTAAAGTCTGACATGTAGCCAGCAACTCTTAATATGTGGGATCTATCTGTGAGCCAGTTTGCAATCCATCTTGTGATGTATGGATTCATGCCCAGGTTGGTGAGTTCATCTATGATACCTGACTGGGGAATGGTGTCAAAGGCCTTAGTGAGGTATAAGTAGGGTGTGTGGAGCTCATTTCAATCATTTGTAGCCTGGGTAACTGTCTCAAAGAAATCCACCCAGTTCCTGAGGCGTGATCTGCATTTGATGAAGCCAAACTGGGTGTGCTCAACTGTGTGAAGGTTCCCAATGTCTTTATTGTTAACTTCCATTATGATTGGCTCCATTGCCTTGCAGATCAGACTAGTCAGGTTCATAGAGCATGAATGCCAAGGATCTTTTGTGGACCCACCCCTGTGGAGTGGGAAGAACATTGCTGTGCAACATTCTATGGGTACATATCCTAGGAGAAAGAGGTGTAGGTATCCTTGATGAATATGGATACATCCCCACCCTGTGTGCTATGATCCAGGTTCTGATGCTGGAAGGTATGAAATGAGTAGTATCCTGGTAGTACTGGTATGCTCTCTGGAGCCTTGAACTAGGTTTCTGTTACTGCACAGATATCAATATTCTCCATACTGAGAAGTGCCTCGAGTGTGTGCATCTGGAGGGTGAGACTTCTGGCAATGAGTAGCATTTAGCTCACTTTGTGGTTATTTGTGTTGGTTATGGAGCTTGGTTTGTCCTGAGTGACCGGTGTTCCACACCTGAAGTCAATGCCTCATTGGTCCAATCTGACCATAAGCTAATTACCCTACATATCCACATTCTGCCCCCACCCCCCATTAAGGAAACCATGTTAAAAAATATCTCCAAAGACAACTTCATGATTCTTAAGACAGAAATGGTGAACTTCAGGACACCCATGCAGATGGACAATACAGTTACGACTACTGAATCCTACACAATTGCACTTTATAAGCACTTACATGAGTGCATGGATCATGCTATCCCAAACAGAACCAAGATGATATTCTCCAAGAAAAGGAAGCCAATCTGGTGGTTCTCTGCCATAAACAAACTGCACAACAGAAGGAAGAAACTGTTGCAAAAGAGGGTAAAACCCATGAGTGGAGGAGCTCCCTGGTCAGCCTCAGTAAGAAGCTGCAATCCCTGATAAAATCCTCCAAAGCTAGTTACAAAAACAAAATCGCCACTGATTCTAAAGACAACCACAAAGCATTCTATAGCTATGTCAAGAATCACAATGGCAACACTCAGATTTGCTCTGAGTTACAGCACAATGGCACTAAGTATACAGACCCAACTAATATTGCCAACATCCTGGCAGATAGGATCAGTGCTAAATTTACCCCCCTCTCACCCATGAAAGAGCCCATCTCTATACCGGAAAAATGCAAAGTTGCTGTAATCATGGCTGCACAGGTAAAAACCACTCTCCAAAGCCAGGAACACAGCATCCATGGGACCAGATAACATTCCAGGCTGCGTTCTACACGAACTACAGAATGAACTGGCACCAAACCTAAGTACCATGTTTAATCATAGCCTCACCCCAGGCTTTGTGCCTGCTGAATGGTGCACAGCAACAGTTATCCCACTACACAAGGGGGGGAAGCCACCATGGACCCCGGGAACTAGCGCCCCATTAGCCTGATGAGCCTGGTCTGCAAGGCCATGGAACCTATCATCATGGAACTTATAAACAAAGACATTGGTAATCTCCAAATGATGGACCACAACCATTTCGCATTTGTAAATGGCAGATCATGTCTCTTAAACCTGATGGACTTCTTCGAACCAGTCACCAAAACTGTAGACAAGGGTATGGTGGTTCACACAGCCTATCTAGATCTTACCAAGGCTTTTGACACCACCCCCACTCTGGAATTATAGATAAACTCACTAAACTAGGTATAAATCCCTATGTCACAAGATGGGTTGCCAACTGGCTCACTGACAGAACCCACACTGTGAAAGTAGCAGACTCCAAGTCGGACTTCAGACCAGTGACAAGTGGAGTACCACAGGGTTCAGTCCTGTGTCCTGTCCTGTTTGGTATCTACTTGCCTGGTGTACAGGCTAACACAGAAGGTCTTTGGCTAATGAAGTTCCCAGATGACTGCAAACTAGGAGCCATAATTGAAACTACTAACGATGTGGACATCCTACAAAAGGGCCTCACTGAGACAGATACCTGTTGTCAAAGCCATGGCCTCAACCTCAATGCCAAAAAGGGCATTGTCATTCCCTTTGGTAAAAACTCTGTACCCCATGAACTACAACATAGGCAGTAGTATACTTAACACTGAAAGTGTGATAAGAGACCTTGGGACACAGGTGGTCAGTAGACTCTCCTTTGATAATCACATCTCCACAGTAGTCAGGAAATCCGTCAATGTGGCACACCTCATCACAAAACGTTTCTCATGCAGAAAAAAAGAGGTAATTGTTCCCCTCTACTCATCACTCATTAGATCCATTATAGAGTACAACTCCCCTTTTGGTATGTACCTCACAAGACATTTACAACAACTGGAAAGCCCACAGAAATACCTCACAAAGAGGATTAGCAGCCTCAAATACATGCCCTACACAGACTGTCTCAAAACACTCCAGCTTTACTTGTCACATATCACCTACTCAGATGTGATCTCTGCCTAACATACAAAGCTATGTCAAACACAGAGCTGTTGGACATGTTCCACTTAAAGAAATCCTAATCTCTCTGAGCTTCAGCCCCAAAACCCAGACCCAGATGATGTCTGTGCTGTGACTGAAACCTGGTTCAAGGCTCCTGAGAGCACCCCAGCACTATCAGGTTATACCTCATATCATGCGTTCCAGCCCCAAAATCCGGACCGAACCACAAAAGGAGGGGGAGTATCCATATTCATAAAGGATACCCACACCTCCAGGTTAGTGGCAACGCACGAAGCATCGGAGACCATCCAGGTGCAATTAACCATATTTAAAACTGCCCTACAGTTTGTAACATGCTACAGACCACCTTCTCAAACTCAGGAAACCCACACAGCCTTCCTGAAGACACTGGAGAGTATGAATGTCTCTCCAAACACCATCATATTGGGTGACTTCAACTACCCAAACATAGACTGGGAACATTACTCAAGCCCCAACACCCTAGCCCAAAGGCTCCTTGAGTTCATAAACTCAAATGCTATGGAACAACTAGTCACCATTCCCACAAGAGGAAAAAATATACTAGACCTGATCATCACAAACATGGGGACAAAATGCTCCACACCGGAAGTATATCCCTCATTGGTGAGATCAGACCATAAATTAATCTCACTGGAGATCCAAATCCCGCCCCTGCCCCCACCCCCAGCAAAAAATACCACAGTGAAGAACTTCTCAAAAGCAAACTTCACACTTCTTAAGACTGGAGTGGTATCCTTCAAGGCCCCCGAGCCAGTGGAAACCACAACCCACGCTGCTGAAACCCTTACAAATGCCTTCTACGAGCACCTCCAGGAATGTATGGATCAAGCAATCCCTAATAAAATCAAGACCCTTTCCACCAAAGGCAGGCACCCGGTCTGGTGGACCCCAGCCATAAACAAACTCTACAACAAGAGGAGAAAGCTACTACATGACAGAGCAAAATCCCTAAAAGGGAAGGCATCTCTGATCAATACTAGCAAAAACTACGATCACTCATAAAATCATCCAAGGCCAACTTTGAGAGAAAAATCACTAATGACACAAAAGACAATCATAAAGCCTTCTTTAGCTATGTTAGAAACCTGGGTGGAAACTCCCAGATATGCTCAGAATTAGTCCAAAATGATAAAAAAATCACTGAACCCACAGACATTGCCAACATACTGGCAGACAGGTTCAGTGCAAATTTCTCCTTTCCCTCCCCCAAAAGGAGAAATATCTATCCCACCAGAGTCTAGCCTCCCAAACATCTCAGATGCCCAGGTGAGAGCTGCTCTCTAAAGCAAAAACACAGCATCAATGGGACGGACGGTGTCCCCGGCTGTGTGCTACAAACTCAATGAGGAACTAAACCCACACATAAGGCTGCTGTTTAATATTAGCCTTACTACAGGATATGTACCCAAAGAATGGCGCACTGCAACTGTGGTCCCACTCCACAAAGGCGGTGCTTCTACTGACCCTGGAAATTAAGGCCCCATAAGCTTGACGAGCCTTGTCTGCAAAGCTATGGAGAGGATCATAATGGAACTCATAAATAAAGACATTGGGGACCTACAGACACTGGATCCTACCCAATTTGGCTTTGTCAAGGGCAGATCCTGCCTCTTGAACTTTGTTGACTTTTTCGAAACAGTCACTAAGGCCATTGATGAGGGTAAGGTAGTTCACACAGCCTACCTTGACCTAGCAAAAGCGTTCGACACAATACCCCACTCGGGCATCATAGAAAAGCTCACCAGCTTAGATGTAAACCCATATGTCACAAGATGGGTTGCAAACTGGCTCAAGGACAGAACACACAGGGTTAGAGTTGCTGGTGACATGTCAGACTCTAAGCCGGTCACGAGCGGTGTCCCACAGGGCTCAGTCCTGGGCCCCCTCTTGTTCGGCATTTATTTTTCTGAAGTGCAGGCAAACATAGGGGATTGTGGCTGACAAAATTTGCAGATGACTGCAAACTGGGCACCATAATTGACACTCCATCAGACACAGACATCCTCCAGAAAGGTCTCATAGAAATGGATAACTGGTGCCAGAGCCATGGCCTTAAGCTAAATGCCAAAAATGTATAGTCATACCCTTTGGGAAAAACAAGGTAACCTAATTACCACATAGGTGGTAATCCATTAAACACGGAAGAAGTTATCAGGGACCTGGGGACCCAAGTTGACAGTAACCTCTCTTTTGACACTCACATTGCCAAAGTGGTTAGGAAGACCTTCTACATTGCCCACCTGATCATGAAGGGATTCACATCCAGATCAGGAGAGGTCATTGTACCCCTGTACTCTTCACTTATCAGACCAATGATTGAGTACAACGCCCCATTCGGAATGTACCTTACCCGACATCTGCAGCAGTTGGAAAGACCCCAAAAGTTCCTCACCAAAAGGATAAAGGCTCAAACATATGTCATCGATGCCCGACTGAAGAAACTCCAGCTCTATTCAGTCGCATACCATCTGCTCAGAGGTGATCTGTGCCTGACGTACAAGGCCATGTCCAACCTGGAATTAATGGACATGCTCCACCTCAAAAAATCCAAATCCACCAGAGCCACGAGCAAGAGACTTAAACCTCAACACGGATATAAATAGGACGTGCTGGAGGGACAGATTCATCACCCAGAGACTCCCTACACTATGGAACAGAATCCCAGTCCATGTGAGGCAGAGCCCCTCACTGACTCTGTTCAAGAGAAATCTTGACGAGTGGATGGGAGATCGTAGGTTTACCCCGGGAATCATCTCTGTATCACTGCTGGACAGAGGCACAGCAAACTAATGGGTATAGTATTCTCATCCTAAGGGGTGGTGAAAGCCACACACACTCTGGCTAGGCTTATAAATGCCCTAGGGCAGATAGCCTAGTATGAACCTATGAACCTATGAACCTATGAAATACAAAAGGAGGAGGTGTATCCATTTTTATAAAGGATACCCACACCTCCAGGTTAGTGGCACAGCACAAGGCCTCAGAGACCATCCAAGTGCAACTAACAGTGGGCAAAGCTGCATATCAGATCATAGCCTGCTACAGATCACCTACCTTGTTTCAGGACCCTCACTCAGCATTCCTGAGAACACTGAAAAATATGAAGGTCTTACCAACCACCATGATATTAGGAGATTTCAACTACCCAAACACTGACTGGGAGTATTACTCAAGTACAAACTCCTTTGCCCAATGCTTCCTAGAGTTTATAAACTCAAACGCCTTGGAACAGCTGGCACCATGCTCACTAGAGGTGACAACATACTGAACCTGATCATCACCAACATGGGGGATCAGTGTTCCACACCAGAGGTAAACCCCATGCTGGTAAGATTAGATCATAAAGTAATCACACTGGACATCCACATCCCGACCCCACCCCCAGTCAAGGAAACCACTGTGAAAAACTTTTCAAAAGCAAACTTCACACTTCTCAAGACTGAAGTGGAAAGTTTCAAAGCCCTCTTGCTACAGGATAATGCTATCCAATCCACAGAATCCTTTACAAGTGTATTATATGAGCATCTACAGGGATGCATGGATCGAGCCATCCCGAGTTAAACCAAGACTCACTCCTCCAAAAAGAGGAAACCAGTCTGGTGGTCCTTGGCCATAAATAAGCTATACAAGAGAAGGAGGAAACTACTACATGATAGAGCAAAATTCCAAAAAGGAAAGGCATCACTGATCATTATTAGCAAGAAACTATGATCGCTCATAAAATCATCCAAGGCCAGTTTCTAAAGAAAAATTTCCAAGGAATCTAAAGAAAACCACAAAGCCTTCTTTAGCTATATCAAACATTTAGGTGGCAACTCTCAGATATGTTTTGAGCTACTGCAAAATGGCAAAAAATACACTGAACCAACTGACATTGCCAACATCCTGGCAGACAAGTTTAGTGCAAACTTCACCCCCCCTCACCCCCAAAAGGGCCTGTGTCCATCCCAGAAGAATGCAGAGCCTCAGACATCACGGACATGCAGGTAAAAACAGCCCTCTACAAAGCTAAGAACACAGCATCAATGGGACCAGATGGTGTCCCAGGCTGCGTCTTCCACAAGCTCCAAAAGGAACTAAACCCTCACCTAAATTCACTGTTCAGACTCAGCTTTACCACAGACTATGTACCCAAAGAATGGCATACAGCAACAGTCATCCCGCTCCACAAAGGTGGTGCCACAACAGAACCTGGGAACTATCACCCTATAAGCCTGACCAGCCTGGTCTGCAAAGTTATGGAGCAAATTATCATGGAACTCATAAACAGAGACATTGGGAACCTCCAGACATTGGACCCTACCCAATTCGACTTTGTTAAAGGCAGATCCTGCCTCCTAAACCTAGTTGACTTCTTTGAAACAGTTACCAAGGCCATAGATGAAGGGAAGGTAGTCCACACAGCCTACCTGGGCCTCACTAAGGCCTGTGACACCATTCCCCACTCTGGCATCATAGACAAGCTTACCAGCTTGAACATTAACCCCTATGTCATGAGATGGGTGGCCAACTGGCTCACGGATAGAACACACATGGTCAGAGTTGTGGGTGCCATGTCCGACTCTAAACCAGTCACAAGTGGCATCCCACATGTCTCATTCCTGGGACCCCTCCTGTTCAGTATATACTTCTCTGAGGTACAGGCAAGCACGGGACGACTATGGCTGACCAAGTTCGCAGATGACTGAAAACTGGGGGCCATAATTGACTCTCTAGCTGACACAGACATCCTATAGAAGGGTCTAACAGAGACAGATACCTGGTGACACAACCATGGCCTCAAGCTGAATGCCAAACAATGCATAGTCATCCCCTTAGGAAAAAACAAAGTGCCCATGAATTACCACATAGGTGGTAATCCACTAGATATGGAAAATGTAATTAGGGATTTGGGGACCCAGGTAAATAGTAACCTCTCCTTTGATAATCACATTGCCAAAGTGGTTAGATATTCCTTCTATGTAGCCCACTTAATCATGAAAGGGTTCACCTCTAGATCAAGAGAGGTCATTGTGCCCCTCTACTCATCACTCATTAGGCCCACAATAGAGTACAATGCCCCATTTGGTATGTACCTTAATTGGCACATGCAACAGCTGGTAAGACCACAGAAGTACCTCACCAAGAGGATGATGGGCCTCAAAGAGATGACCTATGCAGCTCGACTAAAAAGACTCCAGCTCTAATTGGTTGCTTACTGCCTACTCAGAGGTGATCTATGCCTGATGTATAAGGCCATATCCAACCCGGAATTAATGGACATGCTCCACCTCAAGAAAAACAAATCTCTTAGAGCCACATGCTCCAGTGAATTAAACCTCAGCAAAGCAATAAACAGGACATGCTGGAGGGATAGATTCCTGTCCCAGAGACTTCCCTCACTCTGGAATAGAATCCCAGTTGATGTTAGGTAGAGCCCCTCGCAGACTCTCATCAAGAGAAATCTTGACGAGTGGATGGGAAATTGTAAATTTACCCCTGGGATCACTTCAGTGGCCCTGCTAGACAGAGGCCCAGGAAACTAATTTAAAAGGGAGTTGAAAGCCAACACATTCTGGCTAGGCTTATAAATGCACTTGGGCAGATAGCCTAGTACCTGCCTATGAACCTATGAACCTACACGCTCTGGGGACCTAAACCTTGTCACCCCAATAAACAGAACATGCCGGAGGGATAGATTCCTGTCCCAGAGACTTCACATACTCCAGAATAAACTACCTATCTATATCAAAATAAGCTCCTCTTTAGCACTCTTCAAGAAAAATCTTAATGATTGGATGGGAAATAGGAAATTCACCCTGGGGATCACTTCTGTGTCTCTGCTTGACAGTGGCACAGGAAAATAAATTTCTTGGGTGGCAAAAGCCAGGGTACCTTTTTGGCTGGGCTTGTATAGGCCCGAGGGCCAATAGCCTAGTACCTACCCATGAACCTATGAGCCTTTGAGCCTTGCCTAAAAAAGGTAATATGGGGACAGCAAGAGCCTTGGCCAGTATTCAGAGGCATAGGGGCGACAGGTGCAAACCATCTGTAGCGAAGCAACAAGACTTGTCTATCATGTCATCACAGGCAGACAGAGACTGGATCCCCTTTGAATGACACCAGAAGCTCAGCCAATTGTTGAAGTTTATCATGTAGGTGAAGGTAAGATGCTACTCAAGGTTTGACCCTGTGTGTGCCAGCATGTGGTGCATCAACCCATATATGATATGGTCATGGCCTATGCATGCAATACAGTCACAATACACCTAGTATGATAAACCTGCTGAGGTTAACAAATGTGAAAAAAACCTTTGTGCAAACTGTCAGCAAATAATGTCTGCATTGCACCCTGTAACTCCATATTGCTTGCTGAAGTGTAAAGACGTTCTTAGCTTGGATTAAGAACACCCCATTTGCTAACTGTGTATGTGTGTGTGTGTGTGTGTGTGTGTGTGTGTGTGTGTGTGTGTGTGTGTGTGTGTGTGTGTGTGTGTGTGTGTGTCTGTCTCTACCTGGGGAGAGAGCAACCTTTTTGGAGACTACTCACACCCCTTAAAAGTGGTATACTCATCTTTGTCATCTCATGATGTCACCATCCTACAAATATACCTGTGGAAAAAAGAAATCCCAGTGATGTGTATAGTGCATCATGTAAATGTGTAGTGCTGTAGTATCTTAACGTAGTTAGGTATGGGTTTGAATCCTGCACTTGCCAACTGTGTGTGTGAATGTGTGTGTCTCCCTGGGGAGGAGCAACCTTTCTGGAGACTACTCACACCCCTTAAAAGTGGTATACTCATCTTTGTCAAGTCTGATGATGTCACCATCCTACAAATATACCCGTGGAAAGGTGAAATCCCAGTAATGTGTGTAGCACATTTTCTAAATGCGTACTGCTGTAGTATCATAATGTAGTTAGGTAGGGATTGGAATCCTGTCTTTGCCAACTGTGTGTGCGTGTGTGTGTGTGTGTGTGTGTGTGTGTGTGTGTGTGTGTGTGTGTGTGTGTGTGTGTGTGTGTCTCCCTGGGAAAAAAACAGCCTTTTTGGAGACTACTCACACCCCTTAAAAGTTGTATACTCATCTTTGTCAAGTCTGATGATGTCACCATCCTACAAATATACCTGTGGAAAGGTGACATCCCAGTAATGTGTATAGCGCGTCATGTAAATGCATACTGCTGCAGTATTATAACGTAGTTAAATAGGGATTTGCATCCTGCACTTGCTAACTGTGTGTGTGTGTCTCCCGGGGAAGGAGCAGCCTTTTTGGAGACTACTCACACCCCTTAAAAGTGGTATACTCATCTTTGTCATGTCTGATGATGTCACCATCCTACAAATATACCTGTGGAAAGGTGAAATCTCAGTAATGTGTATAGCTCGTCGTGTAAATGCATACTGCTGTAATATCATAATGTAGTTAGGAAAGAGTTTGAACATCACACTTGCTGACTGTGTGTGTGTGTGTGTGTGTGTGTGTGTGTGTGTGTGTGTGTGTGTGTGTGTGTGTGTGTGTGTGCGTGTGTGCATGTGTGCGTGTGTGTGTGTGTGTGTGTGTGTGTGTGTGCGTGTGTGCTTGTATGCGTGTGTGCGTGTGTGCGTGTGTGCGTGTGTGTGTGTGTGCTCCAAGTGTGTGACACCATTGGCCAATATGGAGTGGATTTTGATTTTTCTAGTGTATGACATATCACAAAGACAACTTTATGTGCATTACACATGTAAGGTAGCTGTGGGGCAAATCCCTCATGTGACCTCAAGTATTTCATAGGTGGGTACTCTGCTTTCTCCATGAATGCATCTGTTATCTTTGCCAGAGCATGCTGGCACTTTTCAGACCTTAGGTCACTTCTGTATGCTTGTGACATCTTAGCCACTGCAGTGATCCCCGGGCTACGTCTTCCATTTCACATCCACTCATCACAGTTTCTTTTGAAGAGTGTGAGTGAGGGTTTATGCTTGAGGTATATTTGAAACATGTTCCAAAGCAAGCAAAGTCTGGCAAAGATGACTAATCATTATATGTGTGCGACAAGCTCTGTGGATCTGCATGCAAACCCTTTATTGCTTATGTGCTCCACAGAGGGATTTCCAAAACCCTTTGGTAATGTGATTATCAAAGGAGAGATGACTTAACACGTAGCTCTATGTATACATTAGTACCTGTTCCACATTTTCGGGGCTACTACCTATGTGGTATTCTGGGGATACTTTGTTTTCTAAAAGTGGATAACTATGCTTTATCTGGCTTATAGCTTTACAGCATGAGTTTGACACCAGGTATCTGTCTGTATGATACCCTTTTGGAGGATGTGTGTGTCATCTGGAGAATAAAGTATAGCCCACAGTATGCATTGTCATCAAATGTGGGCAGACATATCTCTACTGTGTTTGCTTGTACCTAAGAAAGCTATATACCAAACAAGAGTGGTCCCAGGACTGAGTGCAGGTGAATACCACTTGTTACTGGCATAGAATAGTACATGGAGGCTGAAAATGTTACTGTGTGTCCTACATCTGTGCGTCAGTTGTCAAGCCATCATCTAACAATCGTTTATGGTCAGTCTATTGAGGTTATGTATAATAGCAGTATGTGGGATGGGTATGAATTGCTGCTGACCTATAGCTTGGCTGTGTTGACCTCCCCTCCCTCACCTATAGCCTTGTTGACTGGCTTGAAGTCTACTAGGTGTAGCAGCCATGATCTGGCCTTTAGAGAACCTAAATGGGTATGGTGCAGTGTTTGCAGGTTCATAATGTCTCTGTTAATGAGTTCCATAATGCTGTGCTCCATAGACTTCCAGATAACATTGGTCTGGCTTATAGGGTGAGAGTTTCCAGGAACTGTTGTAGTTCTACCCTTAATCAATTTATGTTAACATTTGCACTGGGTGTGATGAGGGTGGACAGGTTTAAGAATAAGTATATTAGAGGGTCAGGCCAGGTTTGAAGGTTAGTAGACCATGCCAGATAAGCAGGATTAAGTTGGTTTGTACATGTGGTGAGGAGGGATGCAGAGTATATTGTGAAATAGATGCTAAGGATGAAGCTGCCAGGTAACAGGAACAGAGGAATGCCTAAGATGAGGTTTATGACTGTGGTGAGAGAGGACATGCAGGTGGATGGTGTAATAGCGCAAGATGCAGAGGGCAGGAAGAAATGATGTACTGTGGCGAACCCTAATGGGAGCATCCTAAGGAGAAGAAGAAGAAGACGTTGTAGCTCAACCCTTGTGGAGTGTGAACACCATTACTGCGTGTCATTCCATAAGTATATAACCTGTATAGAGGCTGCATCTGGACAGAGCATTTAGGTGAGTGGTGACTTCATATGTCAGCTTGTGTATGACACAGCCGGGGACACTGTCCAGTACCATTGCCACTGTGGTGTGTACTTTGTTAAAGACATGTTTTAACTAGAGTGTCTGTGAATCATCAGGTTTTACATTCTTCAGGTCTGGAAATGTGGCCCTTGTGTACTGATAGGGTGGTGAAATCCACATTCAAACTGTCTGACAAGGAATTGGTAATGTCATTCAGATAAGTGTACTTTGTGACCATTTACTTAAACTGTGACCCGATCTGAGATTTCCCCTGTAGATTATGAAAAACACTGAAGAAAGCTTTAGTGTTGTCTTTGGAATCCTTGCCATTTTGTATTTTGAAGCTTGCCTTGTATGTTTATTGAGGGATTTATTTTCCCAATGATACTGACCAGAGAGGTTATCCCTTCTTGGTATGTAACTCTGTTTAGGTACAACTTCACACCTTCTATTATATATTTAGTTTATGGCAGGTGTCCATGAGACTAATGCACTTTTACTGTATAAGTGAGAATTTCTTGTGTTTGTAATAGCACACTCCATGCAACCCTGTAGGTGAACAGTGTGCATTAATAAAGGATTATGCAGCTGGGACAGTGTTAACCTTAGTAATGCAAACCAATGACAGATAGCAACAACAGCATCACCCACAGCACAGTGTCAACCCATGTCATACACACACGTGTACTAAAGTTCCAAAATGTGTGTAGTACAATGCATACTGGCCACCAATAGAAAGTATGGAGTGTTAACACTGGCCAATACAGGGCATGTCACCCTTCCCATGTGTTCAATATGCACATACATGCAGACAGTGCACCTCCACCATGTTCACAAATGTACACCTGCAAACCTGTGCTGCACACATCCCACACTTGCTGTCCACTGTATAACACATACTGACACCACTACACACATCAGCCAAGTGGCACATGGGCAAAGAAAACACAATTGGAATAAACACTGGTGGAAACAATACAACATTGCTAATTACATCTTTAATGCATCATGCCTGCTAAGCTACACCTTCAAGGATATCATTACACTTTACTGCTGACAACGTGCTACACATTCAACCATTGGTATACTTTATTAAAGTCACCCTTTGCATCAGCAACATGTTAGCCTGTTCCTGTATCAATGGTGCAGATGACAGGAGGTGGTACAGGTTTCATCACATGCACAGGGTGTGTTGCTGGTTTGCCAGAGGCCTACACTGAGCCGTACAATCGACATGTGTGTGTGAGTGTGTGTGTGAGGGCCATGAGTACTGTTATGGGCCAATGTTGATGTAATGTGTGTGGGTATGTGTTTTCCCTAGGTTTCTGGTTTATGTGTGTGTGTCTGCATGCACGCAGTTCCACCATGTGGCCGCCATATACGGGGATTTGTGAGACAGTACCTGGCAGGCTTTACAGATTACCGTCTCTGGCCACGGATATGGAACCTGTGCCTGGCAGGGGTGCTACAGACATTATCAGGTACTAATCCAGACTGGGTACTATCAGAAGAGGTTGACATATGTCGACTGGATCCAGGTCCCTGCTGGGACTGGTCAGAGCCACGTGCACGTGGTCTTCTAGAATGGTCTATGGACAGCCCCTCCAACATTTCTGGGGCTGGTACTGGCACTACGGGAGCGGCTGTGACTTGCTGGACGTCCATGGCAACCTCCAGCTGCTGATGTTGCTGGCATACGTCCACGTCGAGATGACATTGTGGAGGACATGCAATGTCTCACCCCAATGTCTATCAATGACCTCAGTGTAATTACATATGGCACCTGCTAGGTCACAGGTACTGTCATTTATAGAGGTGTTATGAGCCCTCTGTGCCCTTAGTCCCTGTCTAGTGGACCGCTCCATTCGTGTCTGTGCCTCCATGACAGCCTGGAACATGCATGTGGTAGAAAGAGGTGTGGCACATCTGCCAGGGGCATGATGACCAGCAGTGCTCTGACGAGAACCCCTGGGCATCTGCCTATGTGGTACCATTCCAGACATCTGGCTATGGCTGCCATGTCCTGATACATGTGCCATAGATACCACACTGTCCTGGCCAGTGCCAACCGTACACTGTCCCTCAGCTAAGGGCAGTGGTGATGATGATGGATGTACAGGCAGTATGACTGTGTGCATGGATGGGGTGGAGACTTGTGTACTGTCAATTGGTGGCCCAACAACAGACCCTGACAAACCTGCCTGGCAATCAACACACCTATCCTCATGATCACTGTCAGTCTCAGTGACATCAGGTTCCCTGCTGTACTGAGCCAGCCCCACCTTGGCACCTGTGAGAGAAAAACAGGAATCACACTTTAAGACCTGAACATGATATCAGACCACATGCGAATATGCACACATGCACACATGCACACATGCGCACATGCACGCATGCGCACATGTGCACATGCACACATGTGCATATGCAGACATGCACACACACAAAAATACACTCCTCCCTAAAGCAGACACACACAACACCAGCAATCTCAGAACATACACAATAGCAGGTGATGGTGGGATACAGTATCACAAGCAAAACAGTCATATCATACATGTCAGCATGCAGGACATGTGTTGCTCAACAGCATGCAGTTCAAGTGTAGACAGTCCTTGTTACTAACAGTATACATGGGTTTGATGCATGTGTTTTGTTATTAGGTGATGGACCTCCCCCTGAAACACAATGCATACATGGACACAGCATTGCTGTGCAGGTATTCAAAACTCTGTAATGTACTGTACACCATAATAAACAGGTGTACATACCATGGCTGGATGTGTATCTGTGTGTCAGATAGGTATCTAATGCTGATTACAGCCTCTGTGTCTTTAGCAAATAATTGTAGACACATTTTTAGCACATGCATGATGAATATTCACACAACTTCATCAGTGGTGCATGGATAATTGATGGATTACCATTAGGCCACATACCCAATGTACGGTACTTATGGTGAGTGTAGATCATATTGTGGACATGCCAGTCACTACACATACCCAATGTGTGTCATAAGACCTAGCCACTCAATAACATCACAAGACATATATGTGTCAGTTGTGCAAATGGTGATTGGTATGCATATTGTTTAGAGGTGCATATGTGTGCACACATGCAACATTAAGGTGTATAGCAAGGTGTATAGCAATGAAAACTATGCATAGTACTGTGGTTACAATAACTGGATGGGTTATAGTACCATAGGCCATCAACATGAAGCATCATGTGGTCACTCAAGGCTACAAATGTTTCCCAAACCAGCACTACTCATGCTGTGCCAGAACTGAACTACCTTGGCTACATTCACCATTTCACAACCAGTTGTTACATGAGTTTGTAAGGAGGCCAATAAGGAGCATTCCTTGCCATGAATGTGTAGTGTGTTGCAGAGTGTTTAAATGCCCCATGATAGGCCTCTACCCCTCAGGTAAATTATGTGTAATGTGTGGTTGAGATTTTGGATAATGGTCTTTACAGGGGGTTTGGGAATCCTTTATGAGTAGCATGTTAAATGCTCTGTGTATGAAATAGGTGTGTATGTTATGCACATGTTGAGTATCAACTGTGCCTATCTAATGGTCACTACAGTCTAGCCACATTTGTTTGAGATAGTCTGGGTATTGCATGTGTTTGAAACAGCTAATCACATTAGTGAGATGTATGTGGTCTTACACCAAACATGCACAACATGCATTATGGGTAGGTGTGTTACATGTGTACATGGCCTACACCTTAACTATGACATGCACATTTTATTTACAATAATAAATGTAGAGCACACTCACCAGCATCAGTCCGCTGCCTGATGTCACCCCAGAGGGACCTACATAGAGATGAGACAGTTTGTCAGTGGCCACAACTGTGGCATTGCTACTGTGTGTTTGCAGTCTTACAGTACCACAACAGCTTACATTCACAGGGCTACAGATTATGTTCCAAATGATCAGTGCTGCACAACAACAGGCTCCACATCTTTTAACGACACACTCCACATCTCACATACGCATGATCTACCAATACAGATAACAGTAGTCTACAGATATGCCATGTTACCTACATGCTACATGTGTGCTTGCTGGGTGGCTCCAACCTCCATCATGGTGTATGTCTGCTGCTGTTGTTGTTGGGCAGGTGCCACCAGGCTCAGGAGCAGCTCCTCCACTTTGGTGAGGGAGGGATGGATATTAACACCACCTCCTGTTGCAAGCTGATGTCTCCGCACATCAGCAGCATGCTGACGGACATATCTGAGAAGATCACTGCAGTGGTGCCGTACCTGCTCATATGTCCAGTTATGCAGGCCTATGTCATTTACCCTGCGGACAACATTTTGCCACATTGCAGTACGCTCCTGCTGGTCCTGGCTGGTTTGTGAGAACATGAGGCTGTAGTGCTGAATCATACTGGTAGCAATTATATCATCTTCAGCACTACTGTAACTGGGGTTCCTGCGATGTGCCATGATCCTTGGAAGACATAAATACAAAAATATGTATGAGCAAGTCATATGGCACATTTAACATTATACAGCACAGATATCACTGAACTACCATATATAGCAACCTATTAGCTAACCGAGAGTGAAACACTTTAACTGCCACTTATCACTGCTCACCCCACAACTGCTTGGAAGTGCCTGGCTCACTCTCGGTCTAATGAACCATGTTCTGCACAGCAACAAAATAAAATCACTATATAAGACTATACAAGAGTACTTGGCACACTGTATGCAAAACGATGCACCATCTAGCCACAGCAGATATACATCAAGCTGGTGTGTAAAGAAATATATCATCCATCACAATGCATGTAAGGTCCAGTAAATTTATTACTATTATACCACACAACTTGTTAATGGCAAACCCGTGTCCAAAATATGTGCACAATTGGGAATATAGGTTGCATACTGCTGTAGTACACTATGAATGTTGCTAGATATGCAGTTATATGTTTTACCACACATATGTCAAAGGACATGATACAGACATACCCACACACACATCAAACATAATTACAGGACACAAAGGTATGACAACACAGATAAGCTTTCAGTGTGTACTATACAGTACTGTGTGTCAGTACTTACACAACCTTAATCTTGAAAAATGTAATCTGTGATGAATACAGGGACCACACAAAACAGTGGATGCAAGCAATGTGGACATACACCATACTTTGCTGTACAGGCCCAGAGCTTCAAGTAGTACTACAGTACACACAGGATTTGGATTCAACATCAGTACCAATCAATAATCATAGATGTAGTGCTTTAGCCTCCAATGACACACCCTAGTTAAAACCAAGGGACTTAATCACACTGTATGCAATAGCACTTTTTTTGCCTAGCAACAGAATACACAGCTTTTGCTAGGATCAAAGCAAGGACCCATAATACCATGACATAAACAGTTTCCCTCTAAGCTATCCCACAGATACATATCTTTGACATATTCACAAACACATTGAACATCACAGTCAGTTAACAGTACAGGGAATCTATTGCAACAAGTAGATGTGGGTGTTTATGAGTATATATAACTATATATATATATATATATATATATATATATATATATATATATATATATACACACACATCCATTGATGTACATATACATATATATGTAGGCATATATACGTTTCACCTTTCATAGTGAGAATATCAATTATACAAAGGATGTGAGGTGTACAGCAATGTAATACAATCGCACAGTCTTGAGATAAATGCATTGAAGGTGTTCACAGCCCAGGTAGCTTTAGCAGGCCTCACTGTCTTCACCATTGCAAATTGCACAAACCACCCACAGTGTTTAACCACCACATGTCATATACCAGCACTGTATGCTGTCTTGTTTGTCACACACTAAAACCTACATACAAATATGCACATACTAACCTTCACCAACATATATATCTCCACCCTTTACAAACAGTTGCAATATGTCCCCTGCTCTATGTACATATACAGATGTGAATATATATGACACATATATATTTCTCCGTATGTGTGTGGCATACACACACAAGGTCCACACTGTTGTAAGTCCCTGGACCTCACAGCTGAACTGTTGAGCCTTGCTGCAACACAAACAGGTGTCAAAAATGAGCACACACTAACATTAGGGGGGTATATATGGCTACAAATGCTAGATAAGCATACTAGACTGCTACAGCAGTTGCCAATGCTAAGCTATACTTTAATATGACTATCATGCATGTGTTGTTCTGTCACACCCATGTACAAAACTATCTACTGTTTGTAGAGAAAATATGAACATCATAAGTATAAATCTGTGCAACAAGCAATATACAATACAATATGTACAATAAAAACTGTACAATAAAAACCCAAAATGTATTGGAACAAACAATAATTAATATCAGTGCTATAAAAAACTTACATAGAAATGAAAAACAAGGTCATAGTGTACATCTCATTTCCATGTAAGTTTTTTATAGCACTGATATTAATTATTATTTATTCAAGACACTTTGGGTTTTTACTGGACATATTTTATTGTACATATTGCTTGTTGCACAGATTTATACATATGATGTTCATATTTTCTCTACAGTCGATAGTTTTGTATTATACCTACAAGCTGGCATTTTTGTAATTTAGTGTTAGGGGACACATTTACCACATATATACATTTTTTACAGTGGTACTAAGTAATGGCTTATATTATTTTAATTTACTAGTAAAGAAACAATTCAGGAAACAAGGGAGTCTATGTCTTTAAACATTTGTATGGTTAATTATTCAATTATTCAATTGTAGTCAATCAATGGCTTAATTGTTGTATGTATAAAAGGATGGTCTTGCTGACTGTCGGGTATTCTGAAGAAGTCAATCCTAATATTTGATGAAAGCGCTTAATAAATTTTATTTATTCCTGTATCCTGCTCCATTTTCATGCTTTTAGTTACTTGGTGTTTTTCTTTGCCCTTTTATGTGAACTCATTCCTACATCCTTCTTCCTTCCTTCTGACTTTCCATTCTGCAGGTATCTCAATCAGCAAGGCCAATTCTGCCCACACTTGACTTCCTGCACTGCTGTCCTTCAGTAGGGATCTGATCTGTTTATCCCCCTGTAGTCTGAGACCATATTTTTACATCCTGCTTTGATGCTATTCCCATAAGAATTTCATCTGTCTCCTCATCTTGATTTGTCATACTTACTTGCCCATATCCATAGCATCTGCTTGACCCATGACATCATCATACCTTTGTTTTCCTTTCATTTCTATGAAGTAGAACCTTTTCTCTTTTGCACACATCTGAGAAGGCCATCTCCTCCTATATGTGTCCAGAAGAATATAAAAAAATGTATTAACAGATTACCCTTACATTTAATGGGCTACATTGAATTGTTTTGCTGATGCTTTCTGTGTAAAACAACAATGTAATCCTGTATGCACTTTATTTTGTGACATTATAACAACATCATGCAGTTCACCTGCTCTTCTCAATAACTGCTCTTTTACACAATACCTATGCAGTTTAAACAACAGGTGTGCTTTAAAAGATTTAATCACTGGACCCTCTCCCCCATCTTGTGTGCTTTGTTCATGTTTAGGTCCAACTCTGCTGGCTTGGATTGTCTCAAACAGCAGTTCTATGAACTCAACCATATTATAATCCTGCAGTAGGCCTGTGATGTATATGTTATAACACCTCAATCGGTTTTCCTTCACTTCCCTTACTTTAAGCCTTTTTTTTCATTTCCTTTAAAGTGGCACTCTGAAATGCTTGCTTTTTTGCCATGCTTATATTTCAGCATTACCCACTGATGAACACTCTGACTTCAGGGTGTCAGCACATTTCTCCCAACACCTCATTGAAGCCTGTTTGCTCTTACATTAAGCTCTTAGTATTGTCAGCAATCAGCACAGTTCTCCCTTCACTGAGTCATTCATTTTCAGCTCAGTATTTTGCATATCATACATGCCAGTGCCAGTGGTATGGTGCATACAGCCTGGGTACCAATAATTCTGAGGCAAAAATCCCATCTTCCATCAGGAGCTGCCTCCAAACTGCCAAGATCTTCTTGCTCAGACCATTTTCCAATGATGGATGAGTCATTATCTGCCACTCACTGCTGCCTCAAATTGGATCTTTTAGTACTCAGGTCAGCTACCTGAGCCCAGATTCCTACTGCTACAACAAGAACTTTACTGTCTCTGTAACATGAAGTTGGTTTTCAAGGTCAGTATGTTTTTCTAAGTTCTGCTATAAGCAAACCAGAAAGATAGCAGGGCTTAACTTATGTTACGTTTTATTATATCTCTAAGATGGCAGAAGGAGATAGCTTATCACATCTGCCCTTCAGTATATTTAACATTCTATTGCCACTCCCTCAGCCTTCCCTTCCCTCTCACCCCTTCTGCACTTGTTTAATGCCTTCTTGAAGGCCCCCTTAGATTCGTCTAAACCATCCATTCTAGCAGTCCATTTCATGGATCCATAACCCTCTCTACAATGTACTTGCACAGCAGACAGAGGGAGTACTTTATTATTATAGTTGGCTATCTGTGTCCATTTCCTACTGTCTCACTATAACCCTGTTTGACCTACCTTCTAACCATTCTACATTGCAGTTCATACATTTTGGTTCTACTCTGCAACCATGCGGTTTTCCTAGGTGGAAAGCATATAAAAATGAGTGAAAGGCCTTGGTGACTCCAGTTATTTTATTTACACTTTCATGACTAGGTTAATCCCACTAGACTGGTGGACTCATTTCAGAGGAAACCCATATACTACTAGGAAAAATTAGTCCAAGGCACCAGGAAACCTCCTCTATGTTTTTTGATAGGTGCTGTGGTCTTTTATATCCACCTGAGCTACTACTAACTCATGCAGATGGAGGCTTTCATCCAGAGGACAACATACTCATAAATGCAAAACCTTGCACTGTATTGTCAGCAATCCAGCTACCTGGCGTGGGAATAGAACCCCCAGTCATCTGCACCAGGAGCTAGTTTGCTACCAATTGTGTCACTGACACTGCTCTTTTTCACATGTACTTTCTTGTAATGTTATCCTGTAACATAGTCAAAATCGGTAGGGTTTCACTAATGGCTCATTTTGCCAATGAACCTGTGAGATTTGGTGTTTTGGAATTTATTGTCCTCTAGGAAAGCAACAGGCTTTCTCACCAACATCTGTCAGTAGCTTTCCCTGCTACCTCTGTTATGCTAAAAACCCATATTTATCCTTCCAGTCTTTAGGAAGCTCTGCATTGGCATTAATCTGAAGAGCTCTGGTAGGGGAATCTAGCACAATGCTTAGACTGCTGATGACCTTGAATGGTAGCCTATCTAGTCTCTGTATCTTATCCTCCCTTATACCATTCAGAGCACTTGGTCTCTCCTATACCTGTCCTTATGCCACCTTTCTCCAGACTTTGGTCTGTTTTCCTTCCAGCAGGGCATTTATCACTTAATTTCCCTGTGAAGGCCAAAACATTTTAATTCCATACACTAAGTGCAGATGTATTGTTTCCATTATTTACTGCTTTAATATGTCTAATTATACAATATTGTTCCATGTTTTACATTTACTCAGTCAATGATGTAAAAAATCCAAAAAAAAAAAAAGATTCTGTGTAGCTTTAATAGAAAGGTGATGTCAGAGAAACGCCTTCATATCTAAAAAGACTGGAATCATTGCATTTATGTTCATTTTATTGCAAAATAAAGAGGAGAAGGAATGAATACACACTTATGGTCTGTACACAGTGACTGTAACATGTGATTTTAATGTTAATTTTCTATCTGTAAATGCCATAAAGTATTATTATTGTTACAAATACAGGTACCCAATTATAGATTAAAAACTGACAATATGGAATAGTCTACCCACAGCGGTAAGACAGCTACCAACTCTGGAGTGACATACATATTGAGCTGCTGGAATCCAGACATAAACTGCCTCATGACTCCTTTTAGAGCTCTTACATGAAAATCTGAACTTGTGTTCCAGCCACTGCTCCCAATTTTGTGTTTTTTTTGGAAGGAGATCTCTAATAGTATTACAGTGCTGGAGTATAACATTAGATTTACTTTTTCAAAATACTGCCCTTCCATTTTGCCGCTGTGAATGTTGAGTCTTTCTTGCTAGTGCTGTTATTATTCTTAGCTCCTCATCATAATATAAAACACTGTCTTCCTCTTGGCCAGGGTCATGCCTGAAAAGGATCTTCAGACTAGTGCATCTACCCGGTTAAGAAATGTATGCATACATACATATTTACAAACATATGGATACCCATAAATAAATAAATAAATAAATACATCTAACTCCACCTTTAACCTTTAGGCTTTTGATCTTTGAGATTTAATTCTGCCTTGTCTTTCATGATCTTAATACATTTGTTACTTAGTCTGCCTAATTATGTTCCTTCTTTCTGCTATGTCTTTTTCCCTTTCTTGACTCCTGCCAGCTTTTGACTTGCACCTTTACATCTTTCACCTTTTATTTGTTCTCCTTCTTACTTCTTTATACAGTCCACTACATCACATCCCATTCTATTACTTTTAGGCTTTCTCTCTTTTTTTATAATCCTAGTTTATCATTACTATATAGCTGTATTGTTTTTATTTTCCTCTCCCATGTTTCTATTCCTTATACATGTTTGCAGACTTGGCTGGTTTATGCTTATTCTCATAGTTTAGTGTTTTGACCTCCAGTGCCTTATCTTCTCTTTAGATCACTTACCAATTTATTATAATCAGTCTCTTGAAATCCCCTACTATTATCTTTGTCTTTATCTTACACTTTCACTCCATGCGTCTCTTTAAACTACACTGTAATGTGATCACTGTTGACTAAATGCAACTTTAACTCAATATCCCTGACCATCTTCCCCTCGGTTAGAACAACATGCCAAAGTCCAGCTTCCTGATAAATCTTCAAACAAAACAGCTGGCCCAGAGCCAGATCAAGGTCACATGGGGCCGTAGACAGAGTAATAGATTGGGGCCCCCAAAGCAGCCACTTCCCATCCATTCCAGTCTTTCATTACTTGGCTATTTCTCCCCATTTACCATAAACACTGTTCATAACTGTCAGTGCATACTGCTTTCTTACTTACTTCTATGATAATTACAGATACTGACATAAAATAGCACAAACACAGATAGCCATTTGCTAAACAAACAATACAGTCCTGCAATGAAAATAGACTTAGCATGAGTAGCAAACTTCTCTGCCGTTGAAGCTCACATTCATTGAAACAGCATTAAAACTCACATTCAATGAAAATACATCTGGCCAGTGGAAAATGAAGTTTACCTTTGGGCTGTTTTGAACCCATAGGCTCCTTGCATACATTTTAGGGCTATGCACTCATGCATGTGTTCTTTGATTCAACTTCTTGATTGTATTAAATTTCATTCCTTCTATAATACAGCACTACTTGTTAGAATGTGTTTTAAATTTGTAGTTTTTGAACATTTTTTCAGTAAGCAATTAAACAAAATGTATGAACCAATAATGACAAAACTACCCATTTCAGAAAATTTCAAGCATAAAAGGCCATTCAGACATCTGTCATTACAATCCACCAATATCAGTCAATAAGCTCAGTCTCTGCAGAAGTAAAAGTCATTTGAATAATTTCACATTAAAGTGAACTGTAAGTAATGAAGAGGTTGCTACTGGCAAACAACTTTACATTTCAGTGTTTCATCGACAAATTCATTGCCTACTGCCCTTGAAGAATTAAATTGCCTATGTTAAAAATGTTAAGCTGCTAATATTGCAAAAGGGAATGACTGACAAACTGACAAGTTTATAGTTAATAGGCATCTCATACAAAGGAGGGCACACTCAGGAGTGCAAAACCCCTATCCCCCTTAAAATGCACCAAATGATCAACAATTGAAAGTGTACTGCAATACGAGCACTCCATCTGCATGGTGTGGGAGTAGAATCCACAGCCTTCTGCACCAAAGGCAATTATGCTGTTAACACTGCTTTCAAATTCTACAGTGCAAACAGTGACTACCATTTGCTAAACAAAACAGTTGTCTATTGAAAACAGACTTAGTATGAGCAACAGTAAACTTCTCTTCCATTGAAACTCACAATTCCATGAAAATGCACTGAAACTCATAATCCCTTGAAAATGTATTGAAGCTCAAACTCACAATTCTTTTAGCAGTCTGGTAGTTGGTGTAGAGGATTCGTGCTCTTGCCTCCACCGAAGCTCCCAGTTCCTTCAACAGTCTGGTAATTAGAGTAGAGGATTCGGATTCTTCTCTGCATTTAAGCTCACAATTCCTTCTGCAGTCTGGTAGTTGGTGCAGAGGATTCTGGCTCTTGTCTCTTGTAAACAGGTTTCGGGGTCAAGCCTGATCAAGTTAATTGATTAACCTGCCTCCCCCCAACTAGGGCATTACATACCATGAGTCTATATTAGAACAATTAAAGATTAAAATGTCGAAGCACATAAATGTCGGACCTTGATATTCTTTTTGTAAGATTGCAGTACAGTGAAGAATGGAATATTTGCCCTTTCCTCACTGTAGTGTGATTTTGGAGTTGGTATATATATATTTAGTGGGGGGGGGGCATAGCCACCCACAATAGCGAGTTTGAGGTCCTGCATTTTTGTCATTTAGGCACTTTGACATTTTAATCTCTCATTGTTCTAATATAGACCCAATACCATACCTCCATACCCATCACCCGCTTAGCTTAGGAAATTTAGACAAAGCCTAAAATAATGGGTGGACAAAGGCCCAAAAATAGGGACACATTTAAAATATTGCTCTTACAAACATAGAAAGTTACTAGAATAACAGGGTTTGTGTTAGCATGCATTTTCTTAAGGATATGAAGTCTGAAACTCATATATCCTCTGTGAATTCCCAGAAAACCAAAAATTTTAAGATAAATAGGCCAAAAATATGAGGCAAAAATCTGAACAGTTGAGAGGTATGCATACCTCTCAACCTCTTCAAGAAATCTGGACAAAGCCTAAAATAACATGGATACAATGGTCCAAAAAATAGGGATAGATTTTAAATATTGCTCATTTTAACTTAGTTTCAAGAATAACAGGATTTGTGTTAGCACGTACCTTCTGAAGGATATGAAGTCAAACTCAAATATTGCATTATCATTATCATTATTTAGTGACTTCAATCTTCTGTTTTGTGAATTGCCAGAAAACCACAAATTTTATGAGGAATAGGCCAAAAGTATGAGGCAAAAATCTGGACGGTTGAGGTGCACATACCTCTCAACCTCTTACTGCAAGAAATCTGGACAAAGTCTCAATTAATGGGGATATAATTGCCCAAAATAGGGATAGACTTTAAATATTGTTTTTTTTACCTTAGCTGCTAGAATAACAGGATTTGTGTTAGCATGCATTTTCTGAGTGATATGAAGTCAAACTCATATATATGTCATTATTTAATGAGTTCAGTCCTCTGTGAATTGCCAAAAAGCACAAATTTTAAGAAACTAGACCAAATCTATGAAGCTAAATCTGGACAGTTCAGAGTTATTTTAGTTACCTCAAGTATTCCTACTACCTCTGTCTGTAAGTGTGTAAAGATACCACACTTGCTGTCTTCCAGTCATCAGATACTTCAAATAGCCAGTGATCAGTTAAAGACCTTTGACAAAGTTAAGTTAGCACACTGGCCAGATTCCCTGAGAACCCCAGGAAGCAAACTCTCTGGTTCCTATGCATAATCCTTTCTTAGGATAGCACCTTTCCTGTCAACTTCCTCCCTCTCTTTCCTGGTGTCTACCTACTGCTCATACTGTTGTACTTCTCCTTCCCAGCACAGCACTCTTCCCTTGCTGTCCTTCATAAAAACTGAAGTAATTTACTTATGCAATACTGCAGACTTTCCCAGCCTTCTATGATTTTCCTTATAATCTCATCTCAGCATGAAGGATATGGCCCTCCCTTATCTTTCTTTCTGCTATATAAAATTAAGGAAGTCTTTGCTTCCCTTCAATTCTCATCTATCAGCTCCCTTTCAGCTTGTTCATCTGCCTCCTTGTACAGTTAATCCTCCTATTCAGCCCTTCCATTCCTCTCTTATTTGCATTTTATAGTGATCACTAGCCTCATCTTCCTTTGCAGAAGATGCAAAAATCACCTCTTCCATTCCTCTCTTATTTGCGTTTTACAGTGATCACTAGCCTCATCTTCCTTTGCAGAAGATGCAAAAGAAACAAAAAAAAAACAACAAATAAACAAAAAGGACCAGTGTGGCCTCAAACTCTTTACCACCAACTCAAGTGTTGCATTCTTAAGCTAAAAAAGCAACAAAACCACAAACTGAAGTAAAAGCCACAAATGCTCAACAGCTTACAAACCCTGGTGTATTCAGAACAAGATACAAATCTCAAAAAAATATTGTATAATAGATAGGACGATTAAAAACCTCTTTAATAAAAATGGTTTAAAATAAGATAAATGCTTTTGTTTTGTTTCACCACAAAACTTTATCAGAGAAATCCAAGGAAGTAGGACCAAGAATATATGTAAGACATCACTCCTTAGCAGACAATCAAAGTGTCAGAATTGAGCCAGTGCTCTCTTAAAGAGAGACTTGCATTATCTCCTTAAAACCTTTAATCTTAGTAGACTAGAAATTAAAATACATTCATTAATGTCTGGCCAAACATCAGCTTGAAACACCAGCTGCCCCCCATTGGAGTGGTAGCTCCATATCCCAGTCTTGGCATTTCTTTGCCACCATACTGACCTTATTTGTCACTATCTCATCTGCTTGTTCTGACAGGTCACTGGTGACCACATGCACCACAATATACATCAACTCCTCCCCTTAGTTATCTATCCTGACCTCCTACTCCTCCCGTATTTACTAAATCTAATCCTAGACATGGATTTCATTACTATATGCTCTCCCCATCTCCCTTGCCAAAATTCTGAATTCTCTTGGTGATGAAGTCTCCAATCATCAAAACCCTCTTTGCCATCCTCTCTGCAGGTAATCTATCAATTCCTGCCTCATGCCACTAGTCCCTCTACGCAACATCTACTGCATTAACAGTTATGCACACTGGAGCAACCAAAATACAATATATTAAACAAATATAACACAACACAGATTAAGAGCTTTCATCTTATACAGCATTACTTTGGATTCTATAGGACAATAGCATTTAACCTTTGTTGTGTTATGTTTGTGTTTCAGTATGCAGAGTTATTCTTGTGATGGATTTTGACCAGCAGAACTTGTTTGGATTATTGGTGTTGGTCTACTGTTATCACTGTCTTTTGTCCGTGGTTACTACCCCCTGCTACCCACAATCTTTTCCCTTCCAGTTACATCAATACAACCCTCACCCCCACTGTCACTGCTGATTGCTTTCCTGTGCTGCAACAGATTCCTTTCCCATTGTTCCTGCACAGCTTCAAGCATTCAACACTCTTGTCCCTTTTGCCTCGGTTCTCCCACCTGGCTCTGTGCTTCTCCATGCCCAGTTCACTGTCATTTTCCTTGTAGTGCTCACTCTTGCGTGACAGCATCTGTCTCCCCTTTAACTTCTTGCAACTTCTGTCTGCACCTGTCCTCCAGCTTGGCCTCCTTCTCATTTAATGACTGCATTACTGACACCCCCTTTACCTTATTTTCTGCTACACCACTTACTTGTATTCCTCTACCAACATCTGTCCATGCCCTCTTGCTCTTCGCCTCATGGTGTTTCTTCCTGCTCTCCACACCCACTCTGTCCTTTCTTGACTGACTGGGATGTCTGCAGCCACCTCTAGCTCCCATATTCTTCCCTGAAACTCTCCCATTCTCCTGCAGATCCAAACATCTTTAACCATCACAAAGCTCCATGAGACAAACTGCTGCCCATATACTGAGTGCACCAGTCTATCCAACTCTTCTTCTTCAACCTCCCACATTCTTTTCCTGCTATCCTCCTCTTGGATCTCTCATGTCTTTAGTAACACCTTGCTGGCAAACCCATGCCATTTCTACTTATCAGTGTCACTCTATGCCCTCTGTTGAGGAACTGCATGCCACGTGCAACATTTGAAAGCAAGCTGCCAGCTCCACATTTCACCAATCAGAAATGTGAGTCTGAATATCCTGTCTAGTCAAATACAAGTCTACGTCCAGATACCAATTACACCTTCAGATAATGCTGCATATACTGTTTCAGTGGTCCAGATAAGGTCTGCAAATGGAATGTCTTGCTGCTGGCAGCACTTAATCTGCTAAAAACAAGTCTCGTTTTGAAGAAACAGATAACAGCTGCAACTCCCTCCTTCACAAAATCTAAAGGATACAGAAAGCTCTGAGTGCAAAATTTTAGGTCTAAACTTCAGTAACAATGAAGTCCACAACACAAATATTGATGGGGAAGAAAACAGATAACAGTATATGCTATAAAAACACAAATTGTAATATACCTATGTGGAGAAGTCATACCGAACAAACATCACAGACTATGACCAGGTGATTACAGAAACAGATGAGTAAATTACACTGAAACCAACTTGCACAGATATTTTATTAAAGACCAACATGTAACAGAGACAGCATGCAGCACAACTGAGAGCAGAATACCAGTAAAGGAAAGCAGATGTGATAGTAAATGATGCCAATACAAATCATGGAAGAGTGACTACCGGGACACCACACACCTCTGCTTTTAAGGAAATTTGCCATTGACAGAGAACTGGACTAGGGTTATGCTCTTCTGCAGATTACAGCAGCATCTAAAACAAAAGCTATCTGACAAAATGTGCAAACATATCTTGGAAATACAAGCACCGGCAACACCATGGAAGCTATGATTTGCTGCTAGGTGCAAAATCTTAAACATTGTTAATACAACAGAAATGGCAACAACAGTCAACACACAGCAGTGTGACCACAGGGTTGAAATCTCAGATCACCTCAAAGTGTAGTTTTCTACCACTAAACAGAATGCAGGCAACTGATGCAGGACTACACAAACTCCAGCATATTCAGCAGGAAGGGAAAAGTACTGCAATATACTACTACCTAATTAATTATACACACAGGTCAACTAAACCTTGAACTGCTTCACCCCCCCCCCCCCAACAAAAGGGATACAAATAGGGCAGCTTTATTTTTATAAAAGAAAACCTGAAAGAGAAACAATAATGAATCCTTAGTAGTTTGCTTAACATTTTGCTGAAAGCAGGGAGTCTTGTCAGCAGAAATGAAGATCAAAAGAAGGCCAAATCCCAGCCTGCAATGGACAAAAAGGAGCATTGCAAAACAGTTACAGAACATCCCCAAAATCTGCTAAAACAGATAAGTAAGAAATAGCTGTACAAAGTGGGTGGGTCCAGTGACTAATGGTTGGCAAATTCCAAGTTTCTGTGAATGAAAGTACCTTGCAGTTTACATACTTCCATGCTGGTTTTGCTAAAACTACTGTGTTTTCTATAGTCTTCTGCAAGTAGACATTAGGGAAAAGATACAGTAACTCCATGAAAGTGTCTTAACTAATGTACATACAGCTTACCAGTTGTAATCCCCTATGAAATCTTAACCAGTTTCTGAACATTCAGAATGTGACATATCAGATAAGTCCTGCAAATGGATTGCCTTTATAAAGCCCAGGTAACCTACGTTCATGTACAAGCTCACAAATTTGACTATAGTGGCAGAGAAGAATGGGGGTGGCTATCCTGGGTAAAAAGGCAGGGAAAAACTCAGCCTGTACTGTATCACTAGTTGTGGCCATCCATTGGAGAGGCAGAGCGAAACACAGCCTGTATCACTTCCCTCAATGTGAAAGAGCTGAAAAATATGAGGACTAAAGATAAGGGTTAATGTTAAACTATGTATTTCATTTTGAAATACATTAACTCATATCTTGAAGAGGCTTAATTGGGAAATTACTTTACAGGCAGGGCACAACCCATATACATTTGACAAAGTGTCATTGCTAAGCTGATAAAAGTATTTATCAGTGCTAAACACAGACTAGCATTTGAGGGTGGGATGCAGCAATAATGCTTCAACATGTGCAGTTAATAAAAAGAAGATACAGAGGCACGGAGAAATGAAGATGGTAATTTTCCACTACATTTCCAGTGTCTTTTTAACAACTATACTAGGCAGTCAGTTGTCAAGCTGCAGAAAGGGATGCTGGCCTACACTGGTATATGAGAACATGACAGGCATAAGGTATTGCAAACAACTTCACTGCTGGATTATTTGCAAAACAAAACATGCTCATTAAATATTTATTGTTTTTTTTAGGCTGTTAATTCACAGATTGAAGGTCTAAGGAGTATGCACTGCAGGTACATAGCGAACAAAAATAAAGGCAGATACACACAGAATGAGAAGTCAGGAGCTGTTAGCCTTAACAATACTAATCAGGTGAGCATTAGGCTGTTACAGTTTACAGTTACAGCTTCTGACCTCTAGCAAACAAGGCTACACCATTAGTTATAACAAAAATTATACGTTATCTGTATACTTTTAATGAGCAACTGAATGGCTGAGAGGAGAATAAAGAAATCGAAGCACATAAGTTTTATTAAAGTACTGATATGATGAAGATTTTTCAAAGAAAAGTGGATATACTAAGTGAAAAGGAAAATAATTCTACAACAATAAAAACAAAGTTACAATATATATTTTAGATGTAAAATAAGCAAATACAAATTAGATGCTGTCTTTGAATGACTGAAAAGTTTAAGTCAAGAGCCAAGACATACAAAGTAAAACAGTTTTAAACATTTACAGAACATAAAACTGTTCCATGCTCAAAAGTGTATCAAATCCATATTGTATACACAGTCACAGATAATTTTAGAGGAGCAAGTCTCAAATGTAAATCTGTAGAAATGTAAATTAAAAAAAATCAGTCTGCAGTTAAAATTCCACCAAAATACTAATAATCAAGAAACTGGCTACTGAAAAACATAGTCTGTCAACAACCTGTTAAAGATCAAGGTGGGATGTGACACACACACACACACACACACACACACACACACACACACACACACACACACACACACACACACACACACTTATCTTTTCTAATCTCTTACCATAATGGGTATTTTAAATTCCATGTGCAAGTGTGGAATGACTTTATATCCACAGTGGCATGCATATGCATGCGATGCACACAATTTCCTCGCAAAAGAAGATGATGCCGCCACCGCAGTGTTAAGAAGTTTCTTTGTTTGTGTGATGCCCACCACTGCTACCAATATGTGATGGACACCAATATGCGTCATCCCCATGCCAGACCAATAATCAAGGCACCTGAATCCTGACCAATGACACTGGAGAGGGGCACGCACTTGGAAAAAAAATGGATATACTCACCCCTGGATTCATGAATCCTCCGTGTAAGACTTAATAAGTCTTACTCAGAGGCTGCAGTTGAATGGTATGATGTCAGTGTGCCATGAATATGCATGAGGGAACGCTGACTCAACCGTAAGTCTTACACGGACCGTGTAAGAAAGCAGGGGGCGTGTCCGACTTCCGAGCAGTCTAAATGTCCACGCCCCTGCAAGTGATTGAAAAGTAAAAGCAAATACACAAGAGCGAGTCCGCTCAAATGTCCTTGCACCCAACACCACACTCCCTGATATTATACACACAGGTCAACTAAACCTTGAACTGCTTCACCCCCTCCCCAACAAAAGGGATACAAATAGGGCAGCTTTATTTTTATAAAAGAAAACCTGAAAGAGAAACAATAAATCCTTAGTAGTTTGCTTAACATTTTGTTGAAAGCAGGGAGTCTTGTCAGCAGAAATGAAGATCAAAAGAAGGCCAAATCCCAGCCTGCAATGGACAAAAAGGAGCATTGCAAAACAGTTACAGAACACAGTTATAAAAAGTAAAAAGTTAATGTTATTTTTTTAAATACCCGAAATAGCTGCCCGTATTTGCGCGTGTGTGTGCGGGTGTGCCCATTGCTTAGCTAGAGTTAGCAATTCAGACATGGAAGAGCATAAGAAAGAATGTGTATGCAAATCCCACCAAAAAGCAATAGCGTAATGGTAGGGCGTTTGCACAAAGAAAAGTTGTTCTCGGTTCGAGTCCCATCACTCCCCTTTGTATTTATTTTTAAAACAGTATATGAAATAATACCAGACAAAAATATGTGTAAATAGTAGTAAAACACAGTGAAATGGCCAATGTAACAGTGAACAAAATAAATATTTTAAATGATCCTGATATATAATTGCCTGCAGCTAAGCAGCGCTCTACCCAGCGCAATAGAGTTGCCCATAGTTTAATTACGGTTAACCCAGCGCAATAGAGGTGCCCATAGCAAAATAGCGCTTTAACCAATGCAATGCGTTTGTGTGGACATGCGCACCGCACCAACCAGGGCACCGTAGGGCACCGAGAAGCAACGTAGAGCAAAGTTGCTTAAATGCAGCCACACCCCCTAGCCTGTCTGGAGATTATGAAAATAAAATAAATGACAAGGTTCGAACCCAGGACTCTGTGCATCACAAGCAAAGTACAGAACCACTAAGCCATGATAACTTAGGGGAATCAGCCACTGATAACAGACATATACTTACTAATGGTAGTTTAACCATTACTAAGCAGTCTCTAGTCAGCCGAGAATTTAAAAAAATGGCTAATCACAAAAAAGTGCCGGAAATGCAGCATATTTAAGCCCCATAGGCGGGAATACATGCCATAACTGATTGTATCTCACATCTGCAGTTAGAATGGCTGGTGTCAGAGAGGAAACATGCTTCCAAGCGCAACGTTGGGGCATCGAGGAATTGAAATACATGGTTTGGCTCCTTGTCCACCGTCATGAGTCAAGACTCCTGCAGGGCCAGTTCCAAGGGATGGAGTACAAGGCAGAGGCTTGGAACCGGTTAGCTCATGACCTCACCAGTGCCACAGGTGTTCCTCAGACTGGTGAGCAGGTCCATCACCACCATGCAGACCTGAAGAGACGGAAGTAGGACCGCCTGAACCAATGGATACAGGAGGCCCGTGGGATGCAGAATGCCCCACAACTGAGTATGTAGCCATGGAATGCAGTATGTAAGAATTGATAATTGAGTATGTATAATGGATAGGTATGTCTCAATATCCCTTCATTTACTTTACAGCTGCAGGTGACCGTGCTGCGAATCAGCAAGCCTATGCTGATAGGCTGCTAAGGCTGCTCCACCAGGCATGTTAGTGATCATTCTGCATGTATTGTTATATAAAATATGGGAGAGAGCATGAAAGAAAGTGTTGTAGTCCAATAATACAGCCATAAAATTGCCTGTATAAGTCCTCTGCATGTACTGTCAGATAAAAACTTCAGAGAGGCAGAAAAAGAGTGTAGTAACCCATTAAGAAAGGTAACATATGTCTGGAATACTATCTCTGCAGGCACTGTCATATAAAATAAGTGAGTGAGCCTGAAAAAAGAGTGTTCTAACCTATTAATAAAGGTAAAATATGTCTGGAACATGTCTGCCATATGCACCGTTAAAACAAATCAAGGCGTGAGCTTGTGGAAAAATGTGTAATGCTATTAATAAAGGTCTAAAACCCGGAGTGTGTCTGTGTCACAGAGTTTGAAATATTGTTGTATCCTTGCATTATACAAATAGTACTGTTTGAAAAAGTGCTGGCAACCCAGAGTTGTGCAGTCCCATATAAAGTGGGTGATGGAAGTGCTAGTAGCTTTGAAGCATATATACAGTCCGCAACAGTAATTTACTGGCTGGCATGCATAAGTAAATCTGGCACACGTGTAGCATGTTAGTTTATCCCCAGAAATGTGAGTGTGTGTCAAGAAATGCAGGATTCTGGATTCTTTACAAATCGAAGTGAAAATGTCATGTGAAAACATCCCAGATATGTAGATAAAGAAATAGAAATGCAATCAAGAAATATGTAGCAGTAACATCAGCATCCTGGACAGTTAATATGTCAGATATAGGTCAGGCATATATTGAACTAGCCAAACCCAGTACACAACCGTATGGTGGCAAGTGTAATAATACAGGTAGGGGATATACACCTGCAGTCACTAGGAATGTAGTGTAGAATAAAAGGTAATTATAAGATGTTAACCAAGGTTTTTTTCTACACCCTACGGTATGTGCATAAACCATGCAATTTCACACCTCAATGGGTATGTGTAATCTTAAAATTTGTTGGGACATATGTCCTATTGTTCTATAAATATTTGCATTCACGTTGATGCATGTGCCCTGTTTAAACACCACAGTCATGGTGGCCTGTTGCTACCAAACATCCCTGCATGCTGTTGGAATATCCACTGTGGTTCAATATATGCATGTGTTATGCTTGCTGTTCAACTGTTGGAACCTTGGTGTGTTGGGTTAATGGGAATATTACTGCATGCTGTTACAACTAATCTGGAATGCTGTTGTTTATGTTGTAATTAAACACACCTAATCACAGAACGTATGGGAAGGCCGGTCCCAGCGGACCCACCTGTCCCTCCTCAGCTGGCGAGTGCACCTGGCACCAGCAGGTCCGGTGCCCAGCCCAGGCTCCACTCCTCCATTGGCCCCATGCCACCTTCGGGTGGAAGCACTGCAGGGGATGGGGCTCATCCCCCCGTGCAAGCGTGGGCAGAGAAGGGCCACCTGTCACCCTTCAAAGGGTCCGGGTTGTGGTGCGTAGGGAGATCCAGCGTTCAGTTGCTGATCCCCTACGCCAGCTCGAGGCGAGAGTGGCATGTCTCACGGGTGAGCCTGCCTGTCCTACGCAGCCCCCAGCACAGCCACCCTCGGGACTGTGAAGGTGCAGTGGTGACTGCCCATGGGTGGGGATCTCAGTTCCACTGTTACCATCTGTGGGCTCATGGGCTTGCGATTTCCAAACATCCAACCCCATCAATTGTGTTCACCCACCCCATGTGTCATACACCGCCCCTGTATGCATCTTGTCCATCTTGACTGGACATACCTACTTCCTTTACCTCACTTCCCACTCTCACCTGAAAAAAAAAAAAAAAAAGGGCAATTTGTATCCACAAAAAATTACGCCCCATACATAGCTGCCCATTTCGCACACATGTCCATTGGACATGTAAACTGATAATTATAATTGGCAGTACAACATACTTTGTTGTCCTCACCCCTCTCCCAGGGGTGGAAGGTTTCAAATATCACTCCAAATTTATTGCATATGCACAGCTGTTGCTGGTAAAGAAAATGGGCAGCTATGGACCTTCCCTACACCCGTCCTGCACATCCTGAGCTTGTTTACCTACTGTCTGTCCCTCTTTGTGCCCCCTTTTTCACCACTTTCCTATCTCCTCATTTTCTTTCCTTTAAAGAAATTAGTGCAGGGGTTAGCAGGAGTAAGCACTTTTAAACGGTAGTAAGTGCGCAAACCCGCTTACAACTGCTTAAAAGTGCCCTAGTCACTCTATGGCAGGGCCCTTGTTCTGCTCAGCTTCAAAAGAAAAAACCTCTGCCAGTCTCGAACCCCAGACCATTGACACAATAGACTGCATGAATTAACCACTAAGCCACAGCAGATATACAAATAGCTGGGTATAGCTGGGTTCTGAAATAAATATATCATGCATTACAATGAGGGAATGTAAATGGAAATCAGGAATGGTATAACACAAATCCTGTTCTGTGGGTCTTTACCAACAGTTGTTGTGGAATTGCATGACATGACTGTGAAAGGAGAACCATCCATCCTAGCAGGGAATAATGTTACAGTAGCACCTTAAAAACACCACACAGTATCAGACCAGGATAAATACTGGCCACAGGAATACAGCGCAATAACCACATTTGTATGGCAGTTAATTGTGTAAGTCAGAAATAAAGCACATACTCCCATGTATCCTGCGTTAGCATTTGGAGGGGTGAGTACATGTCTACACTGAGAAGTGTGTACTGGAAGCAGCAACATTCAGGTTTGAGTACAACATGCATATAACTGGCTACAACCCTAACTTCAGATAAGAGACATATACCAACCTTCTGAATGAAACAACGGTGTCCAGAGCAAACAAGCATGGGCCCCACCTTGGACAGCTGAAAGGGCTATGCCTACCTAACCTAGCATTTTATAGCAGTGGGCTGCAATCACAGTGAGTAATGCAATCACCACACAGCAGGCTGCATGCAATTACTGAATGGTGGGCAGCAACTGGTGCAGAGGCTGTCACATGCACAAGTGCAGATACCTAGAAAAGCAGGCTGTACCTGCAGTCCACACATGCAATTCTAGCATTGCAGGTGCTGAGAGATAGAGATAGAGAGAGAGAGAGAGAGAGACACGGACACAGGCACAGACACAGACAGAGACAGAGGCACAACAGAGAGAGAAACTGAGACATAAACTGAAATAGAGGGGGAAAACAAACAACCAAAAAAAAAAAAAACTACAAAACCGTAACACATGGAGCAGGGAAATACAAAGGTAAGGTATGTAACTCACATGTATGTGTTGGCATGTAGTAGATGTTCCCGAAGAGTACTCTACACACTGCAAATCATCCATGTGTGGCAGCAGTACGTATCTATCTGTATCCGCACATGGGCATAGGGCAAGGTACATACTGCAACTGTTAGTGAAGGGTTGACAGATATCTGTCATCGAAGGTTGGTATGTGCATATATCTATGTAGGTCATAGTGTGTGGCCTAGAAAACAGCATGCAGTGCTGATATATATCATGCGGTGGTTAAATGCTGTGGGACTGATTTGTCAGATCTGCTGTGTTACAGCCAGTGAGGCCTGCTAATGCTACATGGGCTGAGGACACCCACATGCATTCTGCACAACATTGTGCAATATAATCACATACCTGTACATCCCTCAACTGTCGCATAAGTGATATCCCCACCACGAAAGGTGGACTGTACATGTGCCTATATGTACATCCATGTGTACAGCAATGGATGTGTACATGTATGTGTATAGATATGCATATATATATATATATATATATATATATATATATATATATATATATATATATATATATATATATATATATATATATATATATATATATATATATATATATATATATATATATAGATATAGATACAGATATAGATAGAAATATATATAGCCATATATCGAGAGAGAGAGAGAGACAGAGTGACATGGGGTCATATGTACTGCAACAGGTGTGCGTGACCAAGGCATGGACTGTAGACAAGTGTTGATACTGCAGTGCCATTCCTCTTTTCCAAAACACTGTACCCATTAACTACCACATAGGTAGAGATCTACCTAACAGTGAAGGTGTGATAAGGGTACATGGGACACAGGTGGACAGTAGCCTCCACTTTGATGAAGACAGTGCCACACTACACCTGTAATCAGTCTGTGTGTTATGTGTCATGACAACAGGTGTGTCATCTATAGAAATATAAGGCAGTGTTCCCCTCTACCCATCACCATGCCCTGTGTGGTATGTACCTCACATGACAACTACACTAGGTGAAAAGGCAACAGACATACCTCCCAAAGGGTAATACTGGCCGCAAACAGATTCCCTATGCAGACTGATGCACAAAAGCACATCTGCATGGTATTGCATACTGGCCACACAGAGGTGACCTCTGCCGGACATATAGAGGTATGTCACACCCATAGCTGGGTGACAACCACCATGGCAACATATCACAAACCCTCCGGGATTCACCCTCTAGGGCCCTAAACCTTGTCAGCTCACTAAACAGCACATGATGGAGGGATAGGTTCCCATCCCAGAGATATGCCATACACCAGAAAAGACCACCTAGCAATAGCAAGCAAGGCTCCCCCTTAGCAGTTGTCATAAATACCCCTGATGATTGTGGAGGAGATTGGTAATACACCCCAGGAAACACCTCTGTGGTTCTGGTTGGCAGGGGCAAGTGAAATCAAAGTACATGTGTGTCAAAGACCAGGGTAGCATATGGCTAGGCTGCAGTAGGCCCTAGGGCCAACAGCGTATTAACTACTTATGGCACTATGCACTCACACATGTACTCAATGCAATACCTGCTATGTGAGGTTGAATAAGTGTAACGCTGAATGTGTGCAAGGTCTTTAAAGGTGTGATAGCTTAGTTTGAAGTTGTATCTGACATGGTAGTGTCTATCCTAGCTATGAGGACAGCAAATGATGTGTAATGTACTGTTAGGCAGACATAGTAGTACGGCATATGATGTGACGTAGTTCCTTGTTGACGAATGCGGTGTCTCATTGTAGGCTAAAGCAATACATGTATGCTTAGTGAGTGGTACTGCTGGTGAATCCAACTCCCATATGAACTGTAGTACTACCAGAAGCTGTAGGCCTAAACAGCACAGTATGGTGTGTGTTCACATTGCTTGGAAACACTGTCATCTGTGTTTCCTGTAGTCTGCACAGAGGACAAAACTCAGGCATAAGGGTGTGTAAGTGGTGGCACACAGTACTGTATGGTACACAGGTAATGCTCATCTGTGTTGGCATACAGTGGTGTGTTGTATGTTTGTCTGATGTGTGTGTAATCATGCCTGTACAATGGCTGCAATCATATGTGTGTTACAGGGTATACGTGTGTATCCAGCAACATATATACTCTGTTACAGCAGTTTGCCACCTATAGTAACAACTGTACACATCTGTTAGGCAGGGCTATGGCATCAATGACTAGGGTGGTTGACTGGTACTACTGTACCTGTACTTTACATCCATTGCAATGGATGACATCTCTGTTCATGCATTGGTGTGATATACACCCCAGTCTTAAGGTTGTGCAATGTATCACAAACAGTGTGTCGGGTACTGTTGTATAGTGGTGTGATATATATATATACAGTGTGCCAGGCACTGTTAGTTAGTTGTCGCCTGAGAACCACTAAGTGGTATTGAATGTGTGTAACCTCTGACAGACAATAGGATGGTATATATGTCAGTAAAGTGATATCTGTGGTTAAAGATGTAAAGTGTGCCACAGGACTCGATCACACATATTGTTCATATCTTTTTCGGCCAGATGGCCCACCAATGCAATCCATCGTACACAGCGGATGAGGAAGAGGTGATACTACAAAGCCTATTGCAACAGTACATGATGCTGTTCTCCAGAAGCAGCCAGCACCAGCAGGAGTGGACTGCACTGTGGCAGGAACTTGTTCCTCGGGTAAATGACATAGGCATGCATAACTGGACATATGAGCAGGTACTCCATCACTGCAGTGATTTAATTAGACACGTCCGGTGGTGTGCGTCTGATATCTAAAGACAACAGCATGCCACAGGTGGTGGGGTGACCATTCATCCCCCCCTCACCAGAGTGGAGGAGCTGCTCCTAAGCATGGTGGCTCCTGGACAACAGCAACATCAACCTCTGACATGTGTTGTCATGGAGGCTAGAGCCACCCATCACGTCCACCCGGATCAAGCAGGTAACATGCCCTATCTGTACACGACAGTTAACTGTAGTGTTAGATTATATCTACATGAGATGTGTACTGTGTGTTTAGCAGTTCTGCTGCCTAGTGTTATGCAATACTGATATTTCGAATAATATCTCTACACCTGTGACTGTTGACTGTTGTTATACTGCAGTTTAGCATACCCACTGTAGCAATGCCACAGTTGTGGCTGCTGACTAACTCTCTCATATTCTCGTAGGTCCCTCTGGTGTGACAGCAGGGCAGCTTATCCATGCTGGTGAGTGTATTATAACTGCAATGTTGGTAATGAAATATGCATGTCATAGGTGAGGTGTAGGCCATGTACACGTAACACACCTACGCATAATACATGCCATGCATGTTTGCTGTAAGATGTTGCACAGCTCAGTAATGTCAGTAGCTGCCTCACTGACATGCAATACACAGAGCATAAGACACAGTTGTGGCAACCCCGTACTGCACATTGGATAGGCATAGTTGCAACACCTGTACACAACATAACATGTTTATCATACGCAGTATGCAAAGACATGCTACATATGGTGTAACCACACACCCGCTGTAAGGTCACACCTCATTATCCCACATGTCATCCACACACACATGATGTACCTCAGGGGTAGAGGCCTATCATGGGGCTGTGCAACACTCTTCAACACATAACACAGTCATGTTAGGCAATGCTCCCTATTAGGCACCTCATACACCCATGTACAAAGTGGCTGTGCAATAGTGAACATAGCCACAGCACTGCAGTTCAGGTACAGCATGCTAGGCAGTGGTCTGCCACACAGTAGTAGCCATGAGTGACCACAAGTTGCATGATGATGATGGCACATGGTAGTACACCCCATCCAGTTACAGTGACCACAGTACTACACATAGCAGTCATTGCTTTGCACCTCATTGTTGTCTGTGTGCAAACATATGCACCTATACACAATATGCATATCATGTTGTGTGTGCGCTTACATATGCCAGTATACACAATATGCAAAGCTGTCGCCATCTGTACAAAAAGTCACATATATGTCCTGGAATGCTATTGGGTGTATAGGTCACATGACACACATTGGGTATGTGTGGTGTTTAATGTTGCAGTTGTGTAGCATGCCATGTCATGGCTGGCACCGACATATCTGCAATATGTCCCACACTCACCATAACCACTGTACAATGGCCATGTCGAGCATTGGGATTACTGCACGTCTACATGCACCACTCATCCCATGTCTGTACATTGCATAAATTTGCTACACCTGTGCTCACTATTATTCGCTATGGACACAGACACTGTAAGCAGACATGGCAATATATGTGTCACACAGATAACACATGCAGCCATGGTATGTATACCATTGAGTGATGGTGCACAGGATATTGCAGAGCAGGTGATACTTGCACAGCAATGTTGTGTCCATGTACACATTGTGTTCCAGGGTGTAGTCAATCACTGAACACCTACTCACATGCATCACAGCCATGTATAATGTAATTAAATAGGGCCATCACCGCTTGCACTGCATGGTCTTGAGCAACACATATTCTGCATGCTGACACATGTGGGGTGACTGTTTGCCCTGTGATACTGTCACCCACCTTCACCCACTATTGTGTATGTGTTGGATTGCTGGTGTGTGTGTGTGTGTGTGTGTGTGTGTGTGTGTGTGTGTGTGTGTGTGTGTGCGCTGTGGTGAGCAGTGTATTTGTGTACATGTGTGCATGTGTACATGTTTTCTTGTGCTCATGTATGCATGTGTGCATGTGTCATGTGCTCATGAGTGTATGTGTACATGTGTGCATGTGCTCATGTGCTCATGTGTGCATGTGTGCATGTGCTCATGTGCTCATGTGTGTATGTGTGCATGTGTGCATGTGTGCATGTGCTCATGTGTGCATGTGGGCAAGTGTGCTAACATCATGTACAGATTGTGAAGTGTGTTTCCTGTCTTCCTTCCACAGATGCTGAGTTAGGGGTGTCTGAATGCAGCAGGGAACCTGATGTCACTGCCACTAATAGTGGAGATGATGAGACATGTATTGTGGTACAGGAAGGTCTGTCAGGGTCTGTCGTTGGTCCACCAATCGACAGTACACAGCGTTCAACCCCATCTATGCGCACACTCATACTGCCAATACATCCCTCATCACCAATGGCCTTAGCTGAGGGACAGCATACAGTCGGCATTGAACAGGAGAGTGTGGTACCCATGGCACGTGTATCACCTCACAGCAGCCATAGCCGGATTACTGGAAAGGTACCACATAGGAAGATGTCCAGGGGTTCTCGCGGGTGCACCACTGGACGTATTGCCCCTGGCAGATGTGCCCCCAGAGGTATTACAACCTCCAGTATGTTCCGGGCTGTAATACAGGCACAGGCATATATGGAACGGTACACTCAACAGGGACTAAGGGCGCAGAGGGCCCTTACACTGCTATCAATGACAGCATCCATGACCTTGCTGGTGCCATCCGGAATTACACCAAGGTCATTGATAGCCATTGGGGGGAGACATTAGATGTCCTCCACAATGTGTTAGCCATGAGTCAGGACCATGCGGGACGGATGGGAAGTCAACGCGGAGAACATGCCAGCAACAGCATCAGGACCACGGATCACAGCCGCACCCATAGTGGCAGTAGCTGGGGCTGGCCTGTCCATTGACCGTCCTACTAGACCACATGCACGTGGCACTGGCCAGTCCCAGCAGGGACATGGGTCCAGTCATCATACCTCTGCCTCTGATGATAGCACCCAGTCAGGGTTGGTACACAATACTGCCCGTAGCACCCCTGCCATGTACAGGTACCGTGTCCATGGCCAGAGACAGTGATCTGTACGGCCTAGCAGGTACAGTCTGTGGCTGTCCCACAACCGCCCATATGTGACAGCCACATGGTGGAGTCGTGTGCATGCAGACACACACACATTAACCAAACAACTAGGGCTCACACATACACACACACATTACATCAACATTGGCCCATGCTGTACTGTTGGCCCTCACACACACACACACACACACACACACACACACACACACACACACACACACACACACACACACACACACACACACACACACACACACACACACAGACATGTCGATTGCATGGGTCAATGTCGGGCTCTAGCAAACCAACAACACACCCTGTGCATATGATGACACCTGTGCCACATCCTGTCATCTATCACATTGATGCAGGAATAGGCTAACATGGTCCTGACGCACAGGGTGACATTATAGCAGTGTAGCAATAGTAGCACGTTGCTAACAGTTAAGTGTACCGATATCCTTGTAGGTATATCTGAGCAGGCATTATGCATCACAGCTCTGATAGTCATTGTAGCATTGTTTGCACCAGTGTTAGGTCTGAGTATGTATTGTCCACCCATGTGCCACTTGGCTGAAGTGTACAGTGTTGCCAGCATGTGTTAGTGAGTGGACAGTACATCTGTGATGTGTATTACAAATTAGCAGGTGTACATCTGTGAACATGGTGTGTGCGCACTGTCTGCATGTACGTGCATAGTGGACACGTGGGATGTGGGACACACCCTGTTGTACACATTGTTAACATCTCATGGTATCTTTCGATGGCCAGTATGCATTCTACTACAGATATGTACTAACATGGGTACACATGTGTGTATGACATGGGTTGACACTATGCTGTGGGTGATACTGTTGATATCTGTCAATGATCTGCAGTCTGGTAGTATACACCACCTCAACAGCATGACTATAACCAATCATTAGATGATGTCCTGATAAATGACACACAGTTGTAGGGAACTCAGTAACAGTTGGATCCTTCCCGTACTATACTATAACAGTAACCAGTGGTATTGACCGCCACACGTTCCTGGGACCACACCTGTGTGGCATATAGCCCTCTCAGGTACATGCAAACACACTAGGGATATGTCCAGCCACATCTGGAAATGCATGCAGTGGCCTACACTGCATTCCCTGGACGGGACGCATATCCTACACAAGGGTATCATACAGACAGATACCTGTTGTCCAATACATGCTGTATAGTCATAAGCCAACTATGGCATAGTCACCCACATTTACTAGACATACCATCCTGACAGTACCACATAGGTGGTAGCCCTCAACATGTATGTTGGGTACCAATGTGTACAGACAGACACGTGTTATGTCATCTGTCCCTTGGTATCCACATATCCATAGGTATTGTGGGGTCCATCGGTGTTTCACATAACACATTAGGGGCCTGCATGCATATCCACAGGGCTGTTGTACACCTATAATGACTGTCCATTACTGCCAGTCGTTGTTGTGTATGAATTATCTTCACTCACAGTACTCTATAGTACATGTCATGGGTGTGTGTGTGGCACAGATGACCTTGGCCACAGATCACTACAGTGGCCAGGCTTATTGCATACATACATATGTGACCTATGATCTGAGAAGCAGCGGCACAATCTGTCAAACAAAACAAATGTATTCATGTAGTATGCAGGCTTCACACCTATGTACTGATTGAGGTCACATGTACACATATTCATTTGCCACGCAGATACCCGATGTGTGCAATGCACATACTGTTTTAATCATATGTCATACCGTAGTAAAAGCAAAACCCACACTGCATTGACCACCTGTGGCATACACACAGCGTTTGCAGGATTCAAACCCCTACCTAACTATGTTATGATACTAGAGAGATACACATTAACACAGTGCACTATATGCTTTACTGAGTGGTTTCTGTTCATCTGATATATTTGTAGGATGCTGACATCATCAGACATTGCAAAGAGGGATGTGCCTCTTTTATTGTGTTTTCCCAGTCTCCAAAAAGGCTACTCCTCTCATAGGAAATCACACACATACACTCCCCCACACACACACTGTCAGCACTTGTAGGATTCAAACTCCTATCTAACTATGTTATGATACTAGAGAGATACATATTAACACAGCGTGCTATATGCTTTACTGGGTGGTTTCTGTTCACCTGATATATTTGTAGGATGCTGACATCATCAGACATTCCAAAGAGGGATGTGCCTCTTTTAATGTGTTTTCCCAGTCTCCAAAAAGGCTACTCCTCTCAAAGGAAATCACACACATACACACTGTCAGCACTTGCAGGATTCAAGCCCCTACCTAACTATGTTATGATAATAGAGAGATACGCATTAACATGGCACGCTATATGCTTTATTGGGTGGTTTCTGTTCTCCTGGTATATTTGTAGGATGCTGACATCATCAGACTGGACATGGGAATGTGTGTGCACTTTCTTTTATGCAATCCCAGGAATGATCCATGTGGGTCGGCAGGTATCAACAGCTTAAACAGGACCCTGTGAGTCGCACCTTGTGTGATCTGTCTGTGGACACATTGACATCCCTTCATATGTCAACACATATCTATGCACAGATTGTTGGTTTTGTGGATACAACATGTGTCTGTGATGTTGATGAAGAGCTATGCAAAGTCTATGTGGGACATGTGTAGCTCTGTTCAGTGATGTATGTCCTGGGTGGCTGCCTTGCAAATGGTGTAGCATGTTTAGGAACCATGATCTGCACATGAACATACCACAGTTGGTAGGGTTGTGTGTTTATCAGCTTCCAATAGCTCTGTTTATGACTTCAGCCATGATGCACTCCATGGCCTTGCAGATCAGACTTTATAGGCTTACTGGACTATATTTCCCATGGTGTGTTGTGCACCCACACTTGTGGGGAGTGCCATATGTTGCTGTAACACATTCGATGGTTCCAGACCCTGTGGAGTGGGTGAGGCTCAACAGACTGTTCAGGTGCAGGGTCTGTTTGTTCTGTAGTGCATGCATGACACATATTGGGAAACATTGTAATCCAATTGCTGCCATGCTTTTGGCTTTGGGGGGAGCTGGTCAGCCATTCTACATGTGATATCTCCTGGTATGATGTCAGAGACTATTGTCAGTGGGAGGTGGTTATGTATATATGGGCCTGTCTGACAGGATGTCGGCATTGTCAGTAAGGTACAGTTGGCCCTGACTCAGGACATATATAAGTGTACATTACTATTTATGACATAGCTGAAGGTCATGTCATGATTCTCAGTCTGGACTCCTTCTCAGATACTCTTTACTAAACACCAACAAACCTGATCACTAATCCGGGTTATACTGATTTACACACTTAACACCCTACTGATCCTTTGTGATCAGGCTACAGAATATGTCATCATATATACTGGCATGTCCAGGGGGTCGGTTTTGTGTGTACTCTCCAGTCCAGCTAGTGAATATTGTGGTTATGACACAATGTCACATCTGCCTCATGTACACAGACAACCCTCTCCTCCTCCCAACACACTCAAATATATGTGAGAGATGCAACGATATTGACATACAGGAGGCTGACCTCTCTCGACCCATGACTGGCATGGTCTATCAGGGGGTGGTGGTGACCACACACACCACATATCAGGCTCATATACACCGATAGCCATAGCAATCAAACCACATTATCACACATACACATACTCGGAGGCTCTACATACACTCTGCCTAAGCAGCAGAGACCTCCAAAGCAGACACACAAACAACTGCTACCCCACTACAATACCCACATATCACATAGTTCACAATGTCAGTGTGCCACACAGTCACTGCCCTTCATGCTAAACAACACACCTGATACACATGTAATGGGTGACACTTAATGTCAGACACACTGACGTCCCACTCACTAGGCCAAACAAGGGAATAGTCACTTAGAGCTGTCTCTCAGGTGCCATGATCTGCCACATAAGACATGCACTCAGGTCACTCCAAAGCAAGTCCAGGACTGGCTCCATCATTGTCCATGCTGGTGCGTACAACCTCAGACGTTCCTCCCTGGACCACATGACATGATACATAGGGGAACTCTCTGATCATGTAGCCCAGGCCGGTATGACCCTGACCTTGTCTAGCATCTTACACTCACCAAGTATGATGTCTCAGTATACCAACAAACTGATCATGTTTAACAGTTGGTTAACATATTGGTATTATTCAAAGGGGATACAGTGTCTGTCAGCCTGGGGTGACATGCTCGACATGCCACGTAGATTCCCTATTGACAGCTTGCACCTGTCACCCTTGGACTTTTGAATACTGGCTAAGGCACTTGCTGCCACCTTACTGCCTTATTTAAGCGGGGCTCAACAGACAGACCCACCTCCATAGACATTACAGAGTACATGACACTGAGGGTAATGCTGCTCAACACCAGATGTATTACCCTCACATTGACCACACTCAGGAATCTCCTCAGTATGGAGAATAGCAATATCTGTGCACTAACAGACACATGGTTCAGGGTCCCACATGCACACCAGTACTACCAGGTTATATTTCGTACCATGCTTTGCTTTCTGACCACATAACTCGGAATGGCCAACACAAATAGGGGGAGTATCCATATACATCACAGATACACATACCTCCGGGTTGGTAGCACTGCACAAAGCATCACAGACCATACATATGCACCTAACATTGTGCAAATCTGCCTTTTGGTTTGTTGCCTGCTACAGACCACACTCACAAACTCAGCAACCACACTCGTCTTTCCGGGGAACACTGGACAATATGACGGTCTCCCCAAACACCATTATATTGGGTGACATCAAATGCACACACATTGACTGGGGATAATACTCAGGCCCCAACACCCTCACCCAACAGTTGCTACAATTTGTAAACTCATATGCTATGGCACAACCGGTCACCACACCTACAAGACGGGACAACATATTGGACATGATCATCACCAACATGGGGACTCTATGTTCTACACCTGCGATATACCCCTCATTGGTAAGGACAGAACATACTTTATCTCACTGGACATCCATATCCCATCCCCACACCCATCCTGGGTAATCTTGGTGAACTTCCCAAAAGCAAATGTCACACTTCTCCATACCACGGTGGTATCCTTCAGAGACCCTGGGTCAGTGGTAAGTATGGCTCAGACTGCTGAATCCTTTACATACACAGTCTATGGACACCTAGTGGACTGCATGGATCATGCTACCTAAAATAACACTTGGACTCACTACTCCAATGGCATGGGACCTGTCTGGTAGACCCCGGCCATTAATACACTATACAACAAAAGGAGGAAGCTACTACATGATAGAGCACAATCCCAGACAGGGAAGGCATCTGTGATCTGTACTAGCAGACAGCTATAATCACTCATGTATTTATGTCAGGGCCGCTTTTAATGGACAATTGCACCAGACACATCGGACACTCACAAGGCCTTCTTCAGTTAATTCAGGTACCTGGCTGGACACTCACTGATATGCTGTGTGTTACTGCATACTGACTGAACATACCCTGAACCCACAGACATTGCCAACATCCTGGCAAACAGGTTCAATGCAGATGTCTCCCCTCAATCCCTCCTAAGGAGGTACTGTCCATCCCAACAGAGTTTAACCTCCCTGACATCACGAATAAACAGGTGAGTGCTGCCCTCCCCACAGCGGACAACACAGCATCAATGGGACCAGACAGTGTCCTGGCCTGTGTTGTACATGGCCTTCAGGACAGACGTAACCCTCACATTATGTCACTGTTCGATATCAGGGTTACTGCAGGATTCGTACCCACGGAATGGCATACAGCGATGGTGGTCCCGCTCCACTGAATACTGCCATAACAGACCACAGACAATATCGGCTTATAGGGCTAACTAGCCTGTTCTGCAAAGCTATGGAGCGTATTGTAATGGGACTCATGCACATAGACATGGGAAACCTACAGACACTGGGTCCTACACATTACAGCATTGTTGTGGGCAGATCTTGCCTGTTGGACCTGTTTGTATTCTTTAAACAGTTACCAGGTCCATCAGAGTTGGGACTGTTGTCCACACAGCCTGCCTGGACCTTGCACAACCCTTCAACACTAATATCCCACACGGCCATTATGCATATGCTCACCGGCATCAATATCGACACATATCTCACATGATGGATTGCTACCTGGATCAGGGATAGCACCCACATTCTCAGTGTTGCAGGTGCCATGTCTGACTATACACCAGTTACACATGGCATCCCACAAGGCTCAGTCCTGGGACCTCTCTTGTTCAGTATATATTTGTGTGATGTACAGGCTATCACAGAAGGGATATGGCTGCCCATGTTCGCAGATGACTGCAAACTGGGTGCCATAATCAACTTTCCAGCTGGCACATGCATACTCATACAGGGTCTCACAGAGATAGGATGACTGCTGCCTGAGCCATGGCCTACAGCTACATGCCATTAGTTGCATAGTCATCCCCTTTGAGAATGACAACATGCCCACACATTACCACATAGGTAGTAACCCATTACATACGGTAGTAGTTGTTACGGGTTTGGGGACACAACCTGTTCATACTCTCGCCTTTGACAATCACATTGCCAAAGTGGTTAGACAGTACTTCTACATAGCCCACCATATCCCACATGGTTTCACATGTTGATCACGTGTGGTCATTGTGCCCCTATACTCATCACAACCATGCTTGGTTACTATGCCACATTTGGGTTGTACCTTACCCGACACCTGCAGCAACTGTAATGGCCACAAATGTTACTCATCAAGCAGATATAGGGACTCACACGGATGCCCTGCACAGTTCAGATACAGTAACTCCAGCTCTACTCAGTCACTTACCACCTACACGGATGTGTTGTGTGCCTGTAGTTTAAGGCAATATCTGACCCAGAATTAATGGACATGCTCCACCTCAGGATATCCAACCCCCTTGGAGCTACACACTCCAGGGACATGTACCTCAGCACAGATGTTGATAGGACATGCTGGGGGGACAGATTATTATCCATACGGCTCCACTCACTGCAGAGTGTAGTCCCAGTTTTGCATAAGCAGAGCCACCCACTGACCACCTACAGGTGACATCTTGACAAGTGGATGGGTGATCATATGTGTACCCATGGGATCTCTTCTGGGTCCCTGCTAGACAGAGGCACAATATACTAAACGTAAATGGGCTATCTTGTGTGATCTACTATTCACGGGCACAGTGTTCTGATTTGACTGGGTTGCAGCAGCCAAACACACTCTGGCTTTGCTTGAACATGCCCTAGGGCAGATAGCCTAGTATCAACCTCTGAACCTATGATAATGTTCATGATGCACAATGTTTATTGCTGATACTGTTTGCAGGTTGTTATCATCTTTGCTTTCCCACTTTCTATGAACTTCGTAGGTATCTGCGGAACATATTTGATTATGACAGGGTTCCACTATATTATATATGTGTCTGTTGTCATATAAGTGTGTGCACAGGGCAGATTGCTGGATAGTGAGAGGTTCCTGGGTTAACACAAGCAACTGCCTGATATGTGTGGCCCACTGCTGTACTCCAACATGGCCAAAGTGTGTGAGCATGCCCAGTTCAGACTGTCAGTGTTCTGTTGCCTGACATTTGTCTCATGTATTCATGTGTGAGCATGCCCAGTGTGACCTTTCTGTATGTTGCTGTCTGAGGTCCACTACATTTGTTGATGTATGTGTACATGTCCAATATTAACATTTGTACTGTGTGTGTTGAAAGTTAGGTTCTATTCTTACTGCAGGACTCACCTTTGTGTCATAACTCAACAGGGATTATGCTGTGCCTGCAGGATTTCCATAGAATACTTTGCATAGACTTCTCAACATTTCTTCATACAGGTTAACCACCGCAATACTGTCATGGTTTAGTGGTTCAGTACTATGACTATAGTGCACAATATCCTGGGTTCGAGGACTCTCACCACTTATATTCTCATACTGAGCATGCCAGACTGCTTAAGGGTCAGTAGGGCAACTATGAGCATGTTGGCTTTTGTTCAGCTATGCCCTATTTAGACCCAGCTTGTCCAACATTGCTCAATATTAACCATTATTGCTGGACATTGGCCAATATTACTCAACATTGACCACATTTGTACTAGTTGGTGTGTGCGATTTGGTTTACATATACTACATAGTGGTAAATGCTGTTTAGCACTGCTTTATATTGCTTAACACATGGCAATCATGCCTCAGGTGTTGATGCAGGGCTGTCTATGTCGGATGCACATACTACACTCCCTATACATGTTTGATTGCAGGTAGTGTCAACGTAGGCATCCCTTTTACTGTTATGTGAGGGTCAGAGAGAGGTATCATTTCCAGAGTTCCTACTGAGCCAGTGTATGTGCTATGCGTTGCCTCTTTGCCAAGGCCAAAGCATACTGGGCATGCCTCCTTCTGCCTACTGGGGCAGGATCAGGTTGTTCCTCCTCCGAGTCACGCTCTGCCTGTGATAGCCCTGGCAATGGTGGGGGGCTGTTTGGCCCAGGCCTATGCTGGTCCTGCTGCAGCTGTTTTCACAGGATCATATTATGTAGCATAGCACATACCATGACAATTTGGGTACATGTAGTTGGTGAGTACTGCAAGGCTCCACCAGATGTGTCCAGGCACCAGAACCATGACTTGAGCAGCCCAAACATACGCTCGATTACATTTCATGTTTGTGCGTGTGCCTCATTATGGCGTTCCTGTTCAGGTGTGTGTGCGTTTCTGATGGGTGTCATCAGCCATGGCTCCAGTGCATAGCCAGCATCCCCCACTAGGTGTCCATGTGGGATGTCCCCATTGGCAAATGTCTGGTACAGCTGTGTCAGATGCCAGATATGGCAATCATGGTAGCTTCCAGGGCAGCCAGCACACACATTCAGTATTATGCCCTGGGCATCACACATGACCTGGCAGTTGATGGAAGGGAAGCCCTTGCAGTTGAAGTAGATCCTACCCCGCTCACCGGCTGGTGCTTTGATGCATATGTGCGTGCAGTCTATTGCACCCACTACCTCAGGGTATTCTGCTATTTGCTGGAAGAGACGCATATTGCTGGCCAATACCTCATGGGAATTGGGGAAGTATACATAATCACCGACATGTGCTGACATGGCATCCAGGAACTGGTGCAGTACCCTGGATGCTGATGCCTGTGATATTCCCATCATATCACCAGTTGGTCTCTGGAAGGTACCTGTTGCTAATATTCTTAGGCCAACACATACCTTAGTTTCCAATGGGATGGGTTCCCCTCTGTTGGTTCTGTGTGTGAGGCATGGCCTGCACAGCTCAACAATTTGCTGCAAGAGGTGTCTGTCCACTCTATAGCGCTCCACTATCTCCAGCTCATGCAGCCCCTGGTCGGTTACCCTGGGCCTGTACACTCTTCTCTGTCTCCTCACTGTGGGTTGTCCAGCAGCATTTGGATCATCACCACCCTCAGCATGTTGCATATGTTGCCGTATAACAGCAATGGCAGCCCCTAACATTTTTTGCCTCAGTACAGCTTTTTCAGTTTTCACTGCTATTAGCTTACTGCAGTGTGGCAGTGTCTCTTGAGAGAAACATAATGAACTGTTGTTTGCAGTGTTTTAAGTGCTGGGCTGGGCTGGGCTGGTGTTCTGCCTGGGTAATTGCCTGATTCTGATTGTTTTCACCTGCTAGCTCTGCTAGTACTCCCTGGTAACTTCCCTACTATTTGGTGTGATTCCTTTTTCCTTCCTGTTTCCTGAGGGGGGAGTGCTGTGCACACAAGCGCAAACGCACACACAGCAGCTAACATGCACACAGCAGCTAACATGCATGCACACATGCTTACACAGACTAAAACCTGCTTATTCTTGTTAAAACGCATGCACACCAGTGCAAACTTGCTTACAACTGTTTACACAGCCTTACATATGCTTACTCAAGCTTACACACTCGCACACATGCTTACAAGTGCGCACACTGTCTTACTCGGGTTTACTGGTGCGCACACACGCGCATACACGCAGCAAGAAACTTTGATGTTATCCACGGCATACACCTTCCATTTCTTGACTTTACCTGGCCTACCTGTTGACACACCTCTTTCAATAATATGTAATTGTCGGCTAACACATGACACTTTGCTCCAATGAGCTTCACTCCTTTCATTCATACCCCCCTCGTGATGTCACCTATCTTCTACTCTGTTACTGCCCTTATCTTACTCCTACACTCCACTGACTGTGCTCATTTCTTATGTAAACTTGCGATTCACTATCCTAACTCTCATTTGCATAGGATTGCCTACTAATGCTTGGTTACATCTCTTAGACTGAGCTTCCCCCCTTAGCAACCTCTACTCGGTGGCCATGTTGTCTTCAGCCTGCCATTCACTTGCATTGTAAATTCATTTTAGCTATAAAATCCACATTTGTGGATCTTAATTATTAAGTTTCTGGTTTTTAGGGTGCAGCGCGTTTGCGTGGCGCTGTGCTATGGTTAAACCCCGGAGATCGGGATGAAAAAAAAAAGTTATTTAATTTCTATTTTGAATCACTTCCCATTGCCAATGGCTGTATTTTTGGCCATTGGCATGCTTCCTCCTGTAAATGCATGCTTTTTTTGCAGCTGTCACGGCTCTGTTTTGTTATTTGCAGAACCGTACTCAGTTATCAACTGAGTACATTTCTACAACTAACACTACTCCTATTCGGACAGGTTCGGGTTTCTTGGATCGCAAATTTACCTCATTTGCATAGCTTTCACCTGCAATTGAGGTAATTTGCATATCCAAGTCCTGTCCATGTAGGACTAGTTTAAGGAGCTCTGTTACACGCCCCTACCGGCTCTTCCTGGATCGCTCGGCGGACATGTTGGCTGCATGGAGTCTTACTCTACTCTTAGACAACGTGCAAGCCTTCGTGAATCTGGCCCTCAGTATTTCCAGATGCAGACCTCTCTGCATCAAATACAATTCCCATTAAGAGCACACAAAGAACACACTCAGCTCTGGGTCTGAATGTCTCTATATCTGTCTCCTTCCAGATCACCAGTACGACTCCTCACTGGTACAGCTGTAGGCTTAAGCCCTCAGCCGAATGTCCAAGCCAAGTCCTCCAGCACCCTCTCTGTAAACCAAGTTCTTCATGTCCCTGCCCCAAGTAGCTGACACACGCAAACTTTGAGAGATTTGATTTGACCACACACACGCACACACACACACACACACACACACACACACACACACACACACGCAAGCTTGCACATACATATACATACACACACACACACACACACACACACACACACACACACACACACACACACACACACACACACACACACACACACACACACACACATACACACACCTGGGAAAGGCTGGCACATGTCTATTAGCTTGGCCTCCTTCTGCAAGACTATAAAGTAGATTCACTGCCACCAGACACTTCACAATCACCTACTCTAATGCCCTTAACAAAGGGTGTCCAATTATACTGTGTAATATTAATATTAATACAAATTGTAGTAGTTAATAAAACCAAGGGTGAAGAGTGGTACAACACGACAATTAAAACCAGCAACCACTTTGACTCCAGTAACTAATGCCTAATGTTTATTCACAAAATCACAGTAAAAAAAAAAAATAATAAATAAAAATCAGGTCAAGCGCTTTCGTATTATCACTTCTTCAGAACAAATTCATCACTCACAACTCTGCCTTATATAATAAATTAACAATTCCTTAATTAGGTACAAGCAATCTTTTAAAGAGACATACAAAAATGTATCAAACTCTAAGAACAACAGTGTGCAATATATAATAGTATCAAAAGGTACATAAAAAAGGGAATATTCATTAAAACAAATATGTATATGTACCCTAATATTTAACGTTTTAATGCCCTATATTTTAATTCATGTTTAATACTAACATGTTCATTTTACCCTGGGGTTTCACTCGCATTAAGTCTTAGTTGCCTTTTAACTTCAGCCCTCAATAATTTATTATTCCAATCACCACCTCTAAAATCATGTCCTACCACTTCTAATATCCCAAACTTAAAACTATGACTAAGGAACATTTTACATGTTTATACAGGGCATTTTTTCATCTTTTTTCTTTATACTATAACAGTGCTCATATATCCTCCAGCTCAACTTTCTCTCGGTTTTACCTATATAGAATTGTCCACACACCGAACAAAGGGCTAGGTAAACCACCCCCATAGTATTACAGGATCTACTCATAAAAATAATCTCTCTATTATAAGGGCCCACAAAAATGTTAGGAACATCTATAATAAACTTACAATAAGCTTACAATAATCGCAGGCCCCACATCTAGAAGTACCTTTCAACTTATTATTATTATTAGAATAATTGTTTTCTAATAAGTACTTTAAATTATTAATTATTGTGATTTTGTGAATAAACATTGGGCATTAGTTATTGGAGTCGGAGTGGTTGCTGGTTTTAAATGGTAGTAGTTCACAAAGATAGCTAGGTCTTCTAGAGTGGCTCACACAGTGTCACCAAATAAATATAAGTACTCTCAAAGGTTAGATACTATCTACAAGAACCAGCTACAATAAACATATGAAATATATTTAATAATAAATAATAAAAGTACATGAAAATGCTGAATATATATTCACAGTAAACCACAGAGTTCAATTCACAGGAAATATTGAAAAGGACAGTGAAGGACATACTCAGGCAAATAAAGAAAAACAAAATCTAAACTAAGCTTCACTATATTCCTGACTGAATCTAAAATAATTTTACTGTTCCCTAGTAACTTACTTATTTGGGCAAGGCAAGATGAAATATGTGAGCAGTCTTTCTAGTCAGGCCTCAAAAAGAATACTCTATATTCTGAGATTAATGTAAAATATAATACCCAAGATGGCTTACAGAATGACCTCATCTGATCACCTGATTCTAGGTTCCCACAATGTCTCCTTTTGAAGTTTGACATAGGGGTTTAGCAGACTGCTACAATACACGTTTAGAGAATTTATGGTAATGCCTGGAAATAGAAGCATTTACAACACTTCACCCCTTCTTTACAAAAGCTAACACATAATGGCTGTTCCCAAACCTACTAGCTCTGGGCCTACTCAGCACTGTGGGGTGCTGTTTAATGATTTAATAGCTTATTTACATTTCCCTTATTCTTCTTTAAATAGGTCCACTGGTTAACCATTGCTGTACCAGTGCCCTCTATAAAAACATATCCATTTAATTCAGATACCATAATACATGTACATTTCTCTTCATTTCAGCAGAGTGCACTGTTGATACATTTTAACACAATTAACACAGGCAAAGCTCATAAATACATTTTCAGCACAAGCATCTGTAACAATCAGCTTGATACACAAATAAGATATAATTATTTACAAAGTTCCAGCTAGCTGTGCTGGCACAAGTCCTACAGCCACTGCCATACTTCCCCCTGGCATGGCTGAAGTACCTCCTATTGTCACCTCCCCCGAAGACTCATGCTAGTTTATCAAGTGACCCATGAGAAACATGGCTTGACAGAAATAAGCCTATCTAGGAATATGTTACCCCATTCCCTGTCTTGAAAGCCCATCTGCGTTGGTGTTGTGACCCCAGTACGGTGTTGTACTGTCATGTCATATACCTGCATACCTAAGCTCCACCTTACTAACTTGGCATTTTGCTGGCTGGCTCTATGTAGCTATGTTAAGGGATTGTGGTCTGTAACTACAGTGAATTTCCATCCATACAGATAAGGCTGAAATTTCTGCAGTGCCCATACTATGGCTGGGCATTCCTTTTCTCCAGCTGCATAGCATTCCTCCCTGGGTTGGTGTTTATGGCTGAGATATACCACTGGGTGCCCTTCTCCTGCTGAAGAAACCTGGCTAAGTACAGCCCCCTCCCCGTGGTTTTGAGTGTTGACCTGCACCACAAAGTTTTTGCTGTAATCTGGACTGGCTAACACAGTGGGTCCTCCTAAAGCTTGTTTAAGCTTCTGGAATGAGTGAGACACACTGATATCCCTCTTACAAGGCTGAGTAAGGAGAATGTCATGGTCAGTTGCTCATCAGGGACTAGAATCCACCAAATTACAGAGGCATTTAGGTAAATGGACCACAATTACTAATATGGCTCAGTCATAGTCCATGTGGGAGTAAATGGCCTGAGACATACCTCCCTAGACAATATGAAGAGAGACATCATGGAGCTCTCAGAATATGTGTCTCAGGCTGGTATGAGCCTAGCATTAAGCAGCATTTTACCTTCTCCAGTGTTGATGCCACAATATGAAAAAAGGTGACTGACATTAATAATTGGCATAGTTTCTGGTGTCATTCTAAGGGGTGCAATATTTGTCAGCATGGAAGAAAATGGTCAACAAACCACACTGTTTTACCAGGGATGGTCTGTACCTCTTCCCTCTAGACTTTTAAATATTAGCTAAAACTTTGTCTTCCCCCTTAGTGCCTTTTTTAGGCATTGCCAAACTGAAAGTACCTCTAACATAGCAAATCTAAACAAAAAAAAAAATAAAGGTGTTACTGCTCAGTGCTAGGAGTCTAAACAAAAAACTCCACTCCCTAGAAGCTCTCTTTACCCTAGAGAATGCTGAAGTCTGTTGGTCACTGAGACATGGTTTAAAGCTGCAGTGAGCACATCACACATTTAGGCCAGCTACTTCACAGGCAAGGACTAAAGGTGGAGGTGTCTCTATTTACATCAAAGATAAATATCCTTCAAGGCTGGTCAAACAGGACAATGCACTTGAGGTGCTCCATGTTCAAATCACCATAGGCAAAATCCAATACCACTTCCTTGCAAACTATAGATCCACCTCTATGACTCAGGAAACCTATACCATGTATTTAAACTTATTAGAAACACTAGCCATCCAACCCAATACCATAATCATGGGTGACTTTAATTACTCCACTATTAAATGGGAATCCTATATGACACCAAACGTACATACACAAAGCTTCCTGGATTTTGTAAACACAAACTTCCTGGACCAGATAGTCAATACACCAACCAGGGGTGCAACCATACCGGATCTGGTCTTCACTAATATGGGAGATTGCTGCACACACCCTACTGTAATGCCTTCCCTGCTAAGGTCATACCACAAAATGGTCTCCTTTGAAGTAGAAATAAAACCTGGACCACCAGCAAAACTTGGAATTTTCAGCAACTATTCTAAGGCTAGCCTCCTGCTACAGAATTGTCAAGCTACAAAACTATTCTAAAGCTAACGTCCTGAACAGAATTGTTAGAACTAATCCTGTATAGTAGCATTTTCCCATGCACACTATCTGGCCTTTCCCGCCTTACTTTTAAACCCCGTTCCCTGCCATCTATTTTACTAAGTATCTGCTGTTCCTTGGAAATGCCCCCAGGTGGCAGTAAAAGATCATAATATTCCAGTTATTTCCCCATATTTCTCCCAAACAGCTATTGCGCTCTGGTACAGCTAGTCTTTGGTTTTCTACTTACTAATTAAGCCTCCATTAAAGATTTTTGTAAAAAGTTCAGTCTGCTACCAATCACCTAGCTGAACCTTACCTGTTATCCCAGTAACTCAGAAGGACAGTAACCTACTGTTTCACTGACTGGTTATGGAGGCTGTACCCACACCTCCAGGTTAGTGGCACAGCATGAGGCCTCAGAGACCATCCAAGTGCAACTAACAGTGGGCAAAGCTGCTTATTAGATCGTAGCCTGCTACAGATCACCTACCTTGTCTCAGGACCCTCCCTCAGCATTCCTGAGAACACTGGAAAATATAAAGGTCCTACCAAACACCATGATATTAGGAGATTTCAATTACCCAAACATTGACTGGGAGAATTACTCAAGTACAAACTCCTTTGCCTAATGCTTCCTAGAGTTTATAAACTCAAACGCCCTGGAACAGCTGGCACCAAGCTCACTAGAAGTGACAACATACTGGACCTGATCATCACCAACATGGGGGATCAGTGTTCCACACCAGAGGTAAACCCCTCGCTGGTAAGATTAGATCATAAAGTAATCACACTGGACATCCACATCCCGACCCCACCCCCAGTCAAGGAAACCACTGTGAAAAACTTTTCAAAAGCAAACTTCTCACTTCTCAAGACCGAAGTGGAAAGTGTCAAAGCCTCCTTGCTACCGAATAATGCTATCCAATCCACAGAATCCTTTACAAGTGCATTATATGAGCATCTACAGGGATGCATGGATTGAGCCATCCCGAGTAAAACTAAGACTCACTCCTCCAAAAAGAGGAAACCAGTCTGGTGGTCCTTGGCCGTAAATAAGCTATACAACAGAAAGAGGAAACTACTACATGATAGAGCAAAATTCCAAAAAGGAAAGGCATCACTGATCATTATTAGCAAGAAACTACGATTGCTCATAAAATCATCCAAGGCCAGTTTCTAAAGAAAAATTGCCAAGGAATCTAAAGATAACCACAAAGCCTTCTTTAGCTATATCAAACATTTAGGTGTCAACTCTCAGATATGCTTTGAGCTACTGCAAAATGGCAAAAAATACACTGAACCAACTGACATTGCCAACATCCTGGCGGGCAGGTTTAGTGCAAACTTCACCCCCCTCACCCCCAAAAGGGCCTGTGTCCATCCCAGAAGAATGCAGAGCCTCAGACATCATGGACATGCAGGTAAAAACAGCCATCTCCAAAGCTAAGAACACAGCATCAATGGGACCAGATGGTGTCCCAGGCTGCGTCTTACACAAGCTCCAAAAGGAACTAAACCCTCACCTAAATTCACTGATCAGACTCAGCCATACCACAGGGTATGTACCCAAAGAATGTCATGCAGCAACAGTCATACCACTCCACAAAGGTGGTGCCACAACAGAACCTGGGAACTATCGCCCTATAAGCCTGACCAGCCTGGTCTGCAAAGCTATGGAGCGAATTATCATGGAACTCATAAACAGAGACATTGGGAACCTCCAGACACTGGACTCTACCCAATTCGGCTTTGTTAAAGGCAGATCCTGCCTCCTAAACCTAGTTGGCTTCTTTGAAACAGTTACCAAGGCCATAGATGAAGGGAAGGTAGTCCACACAGCCTACCTGGACTTCACTAAGGCCTTCGACACCATTCCCCTTTCTGGCATCATAGATAAGCTTACCAGCTTGAACATTAACCCCTATGTCACGAGATGGGTGGCCAACTGGCTCAGAGTTGTGGATGCCATGTCTGACTCTAAACCAGTCACAAGTGGCATCCCACAGGTCTCGGTCCTGGGAACCCTCCTGCTCAGTATATACTTCTCTGAGGTACAGGCAAGCATGGGAGGACTATGGCTGACCAAGTTCGCAGATGACTGAAAACTGGGGGCCATAATCGACTCTCTGGCTGACACAGACATCCTCTAGAAGGGTCTTACAGAGACAGATACCTGGTGACAAAACCATGGCCTCAAGCTGAATGCCAAAAAATGCATAGTCATCCCCTTAGGAAAAAACAAAGTGCCCACGAATTACCACATAGGTGGTAATCCACTAGGTACAGAAAATGTAATTAGGGACCTGGGGACCCAGGTAGATAGTAACCTCTCCTTTGATAATCACATTGCCAAAGTGGTTAGATATTCCTATTATGTAGCCCACCTAATCAAGAAAGAGTTCACCTCTAGATCAAAAGAGGTCATTGTGCCCCTCTACTCATCACTCATTAGGCCCATAATATAGTACAATGCCCCATTTGGTATGTACCTTAATTGGCACATGCAATAGCTGGTAAGACCACAGAAGTACCTCAGCAAGAGGATGATGGGGCTCAAAGAGATGCCCTATGCAGCTCGACTAAAAAAACTCCAGCTCTACTTGGTTGCATACTGCCTGCTCAGAGGTGATCTATGCCTGATGTATAAGGCCATGTCCAACCCGGAATTAATGGACATGCTCCACCTCAAGAAAAACAAATCTCTTAGAGTCACATGCTTCAGTGAATTAAACCTCAGCAAATCAATAAACAGGACGTGATGGAGGGATAGATTCCTGTCCCAGAGACTTCTCCCACTCTGGAGTAGAATCCCAATTGATGTTAAGCAGAGCCCTTCACAGACTCTCTTCAAGAGGAATCTTGACGAGTGGATGGGAAATTGTAAATTTACCCCTGGGATCACTTCAGTGGCCCTGCTAGACAGAGGCCCAGGAAACTAATTTAAAAGGGAGTCAAAAGCCAACACATTCTGGCTAGGCTTATAAATGCACTTGAGCAGATAGCTTAGTACCTGCCTATGAACCTATGAACCTACACGCTCAAGGAACCTAAAACTTGTCACTCCAATAAACAGAACATGCCGAAGGGATAGATTCCTGTCCCAGAGACTTCACATACTCCAGAATAAACTACCTATCTATATCAAACAAAGCTCCTCATTAGCACTCTTCAAGAAAAATCTTGATGATTGGATGGGAAATAGGAAATTCACCCTGGGGATCACTTCTGTGTCTCTGCTCGACAGTGGCACAGGAAAATAAATTTCTTGGGTGGCAAAAGCCAGGGTACCTTTTTGGCTGGGCTTGTATAGGCCCCAGGGCCGATAGCCTAGTACCTACGCATGAACCTATGAACCTTTGAGCCTTGCCTAAAAAAGGTAATAAGGGGACAACAAGAGCCTTGGCCAGTATTCAGAAGCATAGGGGCGACAGGTGCAAACCATCGGTAGCGAAGCAACAAGGCTTGTCTATCATGTCATCACAGGCAGACAGAGACTGGATCCCCTTTGAATGACACCAGAAGCTCAGCCAATTGTTGAAGTTTATCATATTTCTGTTATATTACAGTATCATGTAGGTGAAGGTAAGATGCTACTCAAGGTTTGACCCTGTGTGTGCCAGCATGTGGTGCATCAACCCATATATGATATGGTCATGGCCTATGCATACAATACACTCACAATACACCTAGTATGATAAGCCTGCTGAGGTTAGCAAATGTGAAAAAAAACCTTTGTGCAAACTGTCAGCAAGTAATGTCTGTATTGCACCCTGTAACTTCATATTGCTTGCTGAAGTGTAAAGACGTACTTAGTTTGGATTAAGAACACCCCACTTGCCAACTGTGTGTGTGTGTGTGTGTGTGTGTGTGTGTGTGTGTGTGTGTGTGTGTGTGTGTGTGTGTGTGTGTGTGTGTGTGTGTGTGTGTGTGTGTGTGTGTGTGTGTGTGTGTGTGTGTGTTTGTTTCTCCCTGGGGAGAGAGCAACCTTTTTGGAGACTACTCTCACCCCTTAAAAGTGCTATACTCATCTTTGTCAAGTCTCATGATGTCACCATCCTACAAATATACCTGTGGAAAGGTGACATCCCAGTAATGTGTATAGCGCATCGTGTAAATGCATACCGCTGTAGTATCATAATGTAGTTAAGTAGGGGTTTGACTCCTGCACTTGCCAACTGTGTGTGTCTCCCGGGGAAAGCGCAGCCTTTTTGGAGACTACTCACACCCCTTAAAAGTGATATACTCATCTTTGTCAAGTCTGATGATGTCACCATCCTACAAATATACCTGTGGAAAGGTGAAATCCCAATAATGTGTATAACTCGTCGTGTAAATGCATACTGCGGTAGTATCATAATGTAATTAGGAAAGAGTTTGAATATCACACTTGCTGACTGTGTGTGTGTGTGCTCCAGGTGTGTGACACCGTTGGCCAATATGGAGTGGTTTTTGATTTTTCTAGTGTATGACATATCACAATGACAACTGTATGTGCATTACACATGTAAGGTAGCTGTGAGGCAAATCCATATACATACATGTGACCTCAAGTATTTTATAGGAGGGTACTCTGCTTTCTCCATGAATGCATCTGTTATCTTTGCCAGAGCATGCTGGCACTTTGCAGACCTTAGGTCACTTCTCTATGCTTGTGACAAGCTTAGCCACTGCAGTGATCCCTGGGCTACATCTTCCATTTCACATCCACTCATCACGGTTTCTATTCAAGAGTGTGAGTGAGGGTTTATGCTTGAGGTATATTTGAAACCTGTTCCAAAGCAAGCAAAGTCTGGCAAAGATGACTAATCATTATAGGTGTGCAACAACCTCTGTGGATCTGCATGTAAACCCTTTATTGCTTATGTGCTCCACAGAGGGATTTCCAAAACCCTTTGGTAATGTGATTATCAAAGGAGAGATGACTTAACACATGGCTCTATGTATACATTAGTACCTGTTCCACATTTTGGGGGCTACTACCTATGTGGTACTCTGGGGATACTTTGTTTTCTAAAAGTGGATAACTATGCTTTATCTGGCTTATAGCTTTACAGCATGAGTTTGACACCAGGTATCTGTCTGTATGGTACCCTTTTGGAGGATGTGTGTGTCATCGGGAGAATAAAGTATAGCCCACAGTATGCATTATCATTACATGTGGGCAGACGTGTCTCTACTGTGTTTGCTTGTACCTAAGAAAGCTATATGCCAAACAAGAGTAGTCCCAGGACTGAGTGCAGGTGAATACCACTTGTTACTGGCATAGAATAGTACATCGAGGCTGCAAATGTTACTGTGTGTCCTACATCTGTGCGTCAGTTGTCAAGCCATCATCTAACAATTGTTTATGGTCAGTCTATTTAGGTTATATATAATACCAGTATGTGGGATGGGTATGAATTGCTGGTGAGCTACAGCTTGGCTGTTTTGACCTCCCCTCCCTATAGCCTTGTTGACTGGCTTGAAGCCTACTAGGTGTAGCAGCCATGATCTGGCCTTTAGAGAACCTAAGTGGGTATGATGCATTGTTTGCAGGCTCATAATGTCTCTGTTAATGAGTTCCATAATGCTGTGCTCCATAGCCTTCCAGATAACATTGGTATGGCTTAAAGGGTGAGAGTTTCCAGGACCTGTTGTAGTTCTACCCTTAATCAATTTATGTTAACATTTGCACTGGGTGTGATGAGGGTGGACAGGTTTAAGAATAGGTATATTAGAGGGTCAGGCCAGGTTTGAAGGTTAGTAGACCATGCCAGATAGGCAGGATTAAGTTGGTTTGTACATGTGCTGAGGAGGGATGCAGAGTATATTGTGAAATAGATGCTAAGGATGAAGCCGCCAGGTAACAGGAACAGAGGAATGCCTAAGATGAGGTTTATGACTGTGGTGAAAGAGGACATGCAGATGAATGGTGTAATAGCGCAAGATGCAGAGGGCAGGAAGAAATGATGTACTGTGGCGACCCCTAATTGGAGCATCCGAAAGGAGAAGAAGAAGAAGACATTGTAGCTCAACCCTTATGGAGTGTGAACACCATTACTGTGTGTCATTCCACAAGTATATAACCTGTACAGAGGCTGCATCTGGACAGAGCATTTAGATGAGTGGTGACTTCATATTTCAGCTTGTGTATGACATAGCCAGGGACACTGTCCAGTACCATTGCCACTGTGGTGTGTACTTTGTTAAAGAGATGTTTTAACTAGAGTGTCTGTGAATCATCAGGCTTTACATTCTTCAGGTCTGGAAATGTGGCCCTTGTGTAATGACAGGGTGGTGAAATCCACATTCAAACTGTCTGACAAGGAATTGGTAATGTCAGTCAGATAAGTGTACTTAGGTTCATAGGTTCATAGGTTCATACTAGGCTATCTGCCCTAGGGCATTTATAAGCCTAGCCAGAGTGTGTGTGGCTTTCACCACCCCTTAGGATGAGAATACTATACCCATTAGTTTGCTGTGCCTCTGTCCAGCAGTGATACAGAGATGATTCCCGGGGTAAACCTACGATCTCCCATCCACTCGTCAAGATTTCTCTTGAACAGAGTCAGTGAGGGGCTCTGCCTCACATGGACTGGGATTCTGTTCCATAGTGTAGGGAGTCTCTGGGTGATGAATCTGTCCCTCCAGCACGTCCTATTTATATCCGTGTTGAGGTTTAAGTCTCTTGCTCTCGTGGCTCTGGTGGATTTGGATTTTTTGAGGTGAAGCATGTCCATTAATTCCGGGTTGGACATGGCCTTGTATGTCAGGCACAGATCACCTCTGAGCAGATGGTATGCGACTGAATAGAGCTGGAGTTTCTTCATTCGGGCATCGTATGACATATGTTTGAGCCCCTTTATCCTTTTGGTGAGGAACTTTTGGGGTCTTTCCAACTGCTGCAGGTGTCAGGTAAGGTACATTCTGAATGGGGCGTTGTACTCAATCATTGGTCTGATAAGTGAAGAGTACAGGGGTACAATGACCTCTCCTGATCTGGATGTGAATCCCTTCATGATCAGGTGGGCAATGTAGAAGGTCTTCCTAACCACTTTGGCAATGTGAGTGTCAAAAGAGAGGTTACTGTCAACTTGGGTCCCCAGGTCCCTGATAACTTCTTCTGTGTTTAATGGATTACCACCTATGTGGTAGTTAGGGGTTACCTTGTTTTTCCCAAAGGGTATGACTATACATTTTTTGGCATTTAGTTTAAGGCCATGGCTCTGGCACCAGTTATCCATTTCTATGAGACCTTTCTGGAGGATGTCTGTGTCTGATGGAGTGTCAATTATGGTGCCCAGTTTGCAGTCATCTGCAAATTTTGTCAGCCACAATCCCCTATGTTTGCCTGCACTTCAGAAAAATAAATGCCGAACAAGAGGGGCCCAGGACTGAGCCCTGTGGGACACCGCTCGTGACCGGCTTAGAGTCTGACATGGCACCAGCAACTCTAACCCTGTGTGTTCTGTCCTTGAGCCAGTTTGCAACCCATCTTGTGACATATGGGTTTACATCTAAGCTGGTGAGCTTTTCTATGATGCCAGTGGGGTATTGTGTCGAACGCTTTTGCTAGGTCAAGGTAGGCTGTGTGAACTGCCTTACCCTCATCAATGGCCTTAGTGACTGTTTTGAAAAGTCGACCAAGTTCAAGAGGCAGGATCTGCCCTTGACAAAGCCAAATTGGGTAGGATCCAGTGTCTGTAGGTCCCCAATGTCTTTATTTATGAGTTCCATTATGATCCTCTCCATAGCTTTGCAGACAAGGCTCATCAAGCTTATGGGCGGTAATTTCCAGGGTCCGTAGAAGCACCGCCTTTGTGGAGTGGGACCACAGTTGCCGTCGCCATTCTTTGAGCACGTATCCTGTAGTAAGGCTAAGATTAAACAGCAGCCTTATGTGTGGGTTTAGTTCCTCATTGAGTTCATGTAGCACACAGCCGGGGACACCGTCCGGTCCCATTGATGCTGTGTTTTTGCTTTAGAGAGCAGCTCTCACCTGGGCATCTGAGATGTTTGGGAGGCTAGACTCTGGTGGGATAGATATTTCTCCTTTTGGGGAGGGAGGGAGAATTTGCACTGAACCTGTCTGCCAGTATGTTGGCAATGTCTGTGGGTTCAGTGATTTTTTATCATTTTGGACTAATTCTGAGCATATCTGGGAGTTTCCACCCAGGTTTCTAACATAGCTAAAGAAGGCTTTATGATTGTCTTTTGTGTCATTAGCGATTTTTCTCTCAAAGTTGGCCTTGGATGATTTTATGAGTGATCGTAGTTTTTTGCTAGTATTGATCAGAGATGCCTTCCCATTTAGGGATTTTGCTCTGTCATGTAGTAGCTTTCTCCTCTTGTTGTAGAGTTTGTTTATGGCTGGAGTCCACCAGACTGGGCACCTGCCTTTGGTGGAAAGGGTCTTGATTTTATTAGGGATTGCTTGATCCATACATTCCTGAAGGTGCTCGTAGAAGGCATTTGTAAGGGTTTCAGCAGCGTGGGTTGTGGTTTCCACTGGCTCGGGGGCCTTGAAGGATACCACTCCAGTTTTAAGTGTGAAGTTTGCTTTTGAGAAGTTCTTCACTGTGGTCTTTTTGCTGGGGTGGGGCGGGATGTGGATCTCCAGTGAGATTAATTTATGGTCTGATCTAACCAATGAGGGATATACTTCGGTGTGGAGCATTTTTCCCCATGTTTGTGATGATCAGGTCTAGTATATTTTCTCCTCTTGTGGGAATGGTGACTAGTTGTTCCATAGCATTTGAGTTTATGAACTCAAGGAACCTTTGGGCTAGGGTGTTGGGGCTTGAGTAATGTTCCCAGTCTATGTTTGGGTAGTTGAAGTCACCCAATATGATGGTGTATGGAGAGACATTCATACTCTCAGTGTCTTCAGGAAGGCTGTGTGGGTTTCCTGAGTTTGAGAAGGTGGTCTGTAGCATGTTACAAACTGTAGGGCAGTTTACCTATGGTTAATTGCACCTGGATGGTCTCCGATGCTTTGTGCGTTGCCACTAACCTGGAGGTGTGGGTATCCTTTATGAATATGGATACTCCCCCTCCTTTTGTGGTTCGGTCCGGATTTTGGGGCCAGAACGCATGATATGAGGTATAACCTGATAGTGCTGGGGTGCTCTCAAGAGCCTTGAACCAGGTTTCAGTCACAGCACAGACATCGATGTTCTCCATACTGAGGGAGGGCTTGAGTGCATCTTGAGGTTTAGACTTCTGGCATTGAGCAGTATTACCCTTAGTTTTTCTCCATTTTTGTTTTCTAGGCGTAGGTTTATCATTTGAGCCTTGCCTAAAAAGGCACTATGGGGGTGGCAAGAGCCTTTGCCAATATCTGGAAGCCCAGGGGTGACAGGTGCAAGCCGTCCCTTGCGAAGCAGCGTGGCTTGTCAAGCATGTCATCCCAGGCAGACAGACATTGGATCCCCTTAGAATGACACCAGTAATTAAGCCAATTATTAAAGCTGATCACTTGATCACTTTGTGACCATTTACATTAACTGTGACCCGATCTGAGATTTCCCCTGTAGATTATGAACAACACTGAAGAAAGCTTTAGTGTTGTCTTTGGAATCCTTGCTATTTTGTATTTTGAAGCTTGCCTTGTATGTTTATTGAGGGATTTATTTTCCCAGTGATATTGAACAGAGAGGTTATCCCTTCTTGGTATGTAACTGTTTTGGTACAACTTCACACCTTCTATCATATATTTAGTTTATGGCAGGGGTCCATGAGACTAATGCACTTTTACTGTATAAGTGAGAATTTCTTGTGTTTGTGATAGCATGGACCATGCAACCCTGTAGGTGAACAGTGTGCATTAATAAAGGATTATGCAGCTGGGACAGTGTTAACCTTGGTAATGCAAACCAATGACAGATAGCAACAACAGCATCACCCACAGCATAGTATCAACCTGTGTCATACACACACCTGTGTACTCAAGTTCCAAAATGTGTGTAGTACAATGCATACTGGCCAACAATAGAAAGTATGGAGTGTTAACACTGGCCAATACAGGGCATGTCACCCTGCCCATGTGTCCAATATGCACATACTTGCAGACAGTGCAGCTCCACCATGTTCACAAATGTATACATGAAAACCTGTGCTGCACACACCCCACACTTACTGTCCATTGTATAACACATACTGACACAATTACACACATCAGCCAAGTGGCACATGGGCAAACAAAACACAATTGGAATAAACACTGGTGGAAACAATACAACATTGCTAATTACAGCTTTAATGCATCATGCCTGATCAGCTACACCTACAAGGATATCATTACACTTTACTGCTGACAACATGCTACACATTCAACCATTGCTATACTTTATTAAAGTCACCCTGTGCATCAGCTCCATGTTAGCCTGTTCCTGCATCAATGTTACAGATGACAGGAGGTGGCACAGGTTTCATCATATGCACAGGGTGTGTTGTTGGTTTGCTAGAGGCCTACACTGAGCCGTACAATCGACATGTGTGTGTGAGTGTGTGTGTGAGGGCCATGAGTACTGTTATGGGCCAGTGTTGATGTAATGTGTGCCGGTATGTGTTTTCCCTAGGTTTCTGGTTTATGTGTGTGTGTCTGCATGCACACAGTTCCACCATGTGGCTGCCATATACGGGGATTTGTGAGACAGCTACAGACTGTACCTGGCAGGCTTTACAGATCACCGTCTCTAACCACAGATACAGATCCTGTGCCTGGCAGGGGTGCTACAGATAGTATCAGGTACTAATCCAGACTGGGTACTATCCAAAGAGGTTGACATATGTCCACTGAATCCAAGTCCCTGCTGGGACTGGCCAGAGCCACGTGCACGTGGTCTTCTAGAATGGTCTATGGACAGCCACCACAACATTGCTGGGGCTGGTAGTGGCACTACGGGAGCGGCTGTGACTTGCTGGACATCCACAGCAACCTCCAGCAGCAGATGTTGCTGGCATACATCCACATCGACATCACATTGTGGAGGACATCCAATGTCTCACCCCAACATCTATCAATGACTTCAGTGTAATTACATATGGCACCTGCTAGGTCATGGATACTGTCATTTACAGAGGTGTTCTGAGCCCTCTGTGCCCTTAGTCCCTGTCTGGTGTACCGCTCCATTTATGTCTGTGCCTCCATGACAGCCTGGAACATGCGTGTGGTAGAAAGAGGTGTGGCACGTCTGCCAGGGGCATGATGACCAGCAGTGCTCTGTCGAGAACCCTTGGGCATCTGCCTATGTGGTACCATTCCAGACATCTGGCTATGGCTGCCGTGTCCTGATACATGTGCCATAGATACCATACTGTCCTGGTCAGTGCCAACCGTACACTGTCCCTCACCTAAGGGCAGTGGTGATGATGGATGTAGACAGTATGACTGTGTGCATGGATGGGGTGGAGACTTGTGTACTGTGAATTGGTGACCCAACAACAGACCCTGAAAAACCTGCCTGTGCCTCAACACACGTATCCTCATGATCACTGTCTGTCTCAGTGACATCAGGTTCCCTGCTGTACGAAACCAGCCCCACCTCCGCACCTCTGAGAGGAAAACAGGAATCACACTTTAAGGCCTGAACATGATGTCAGACCACATGCACACATGCACACATGCACACATGCACACATGCGCACATGTGCACATGCACACATGCGCACATGTGCATATGCACAAATGCGCAGATGCACACATGCACTAATGCGCACAAGCGCACATGCACACATGCACACACAAAAAAATACACTCCTCTCTAAAGCAGGCACACACAACACCAGCAATCTCAGAACATACACAATAGCAGGTGATGGTGGAGTACAGTATCACAAGCAAAACAGTCATATCACACATGTCAGCATGCAGGACATGTGCTGCTCAACAGCATGCAGTGCAAGTGTAGACAGTCCTTGTTACTAACAGTATACATGGGTTTGATGAATGCGTTTTGTTATTAGGTGATGGGCCTTCCCCGGAACACAACGCATACATGGACACAACATTGCTGTACAGGTATTCAAAACTCTGTAATGTACTGTACACCATAACAAACAGGTGTACACACCATGGCTGGATGTGTATCTGTGTGTCAGATAGGTATCTAATGCTGATTACAGCCTCTGTGTCTTTAGCAAATAATTGTAGACACATTTTTAGCACATGCATGATGAATATTCACACAACATCATCAGTGGTGCATGGATAATTGATGGAATACCATTCGGCCATATACCCAATGTACGGTACTTATGGTGAGTGTAGATCATATTGTGGACATGCCAGTGTCATCCATGACATGGCATGCTAAAACACAACTGCATATTTAAACACTACACATACCCAGTGTGTGTCATATGACCTAGCCACTCAATAGCATCACAAGACATATATGTGTCAGTTGTGCAAATGGTGATTGGTATGCATATTGTTTAGAGGTGCATATGTGTGCACACATGCAACATTAAGGTGTATAGCAAGGTTTATAACAATGAAAGCTATGTGTAGTACTGTGGTTACAATAACTGGATGGGGTATAGTACCATAGGCCATCAACATGAAGCATCATGTGGTCACTCAAGGCTACAAATGTTTCCCAAACCAGCACTCATGCTGTACCAGAACTGTACTACCTTGGCTACATTCACCATTTCGCAACCAGTTGTTACATGAGTTTGTAAGGAGACCAATAAGGAGCATTCCTTGACATGAATGTGTAGTGTGTTGCAGAGTGTTTAAATGCCCCATGATAGGCCTCTACCCCTCAGGTATATTATGTGTAATGTGTGGATGAGATTTTGGATACTGGAGTGTGTCTTTACAGAGGGTTTGGGAATCCTTTATGTGTAGCATGTTAAAATGCTCTGTGTATGAAATAGATGTGTATGTTATGTGCATGTTGAGTATGAACTGTGCCTATCCAATGGTCACTACAGTCTAGCCACATTTGTTTGAGATGGTCTGGGTATTGCATGTGTTTGAGGCAGCTAATCACATTAGTGGGATGTGCGTGGTCTTACACCAAACATGCACAGCATGCATTATGGGTAGGTGTGTTACATGTGTACATGGCCTACACCATAACTATGACATGCACTTTTTATTTACAATAATAAATGTAGAACACACTCACCAGCATCTGTCTGCTGCCTTGATGTCACCCCAGAGGGACCTATATAGAGATGAGACAGTTTGTCACTGGTCACAACTGTGGCATTGCTACTGTGTGCTTGCAGTCTTACAGCACAATGACAGTTTACATTCACATGGCTACAGATTATGTTCCAAATGATCAGTATTGCACAACAACAGGCTCCACATCTTTTAACTACACATATGCATGATCTACCAATACAGATAACAGTAGTCTACAGATATGCCATGTTACCTGCATGCTCCATGTGTGCTTGCTGGGTGGCTCCAACCTCCATCATGGTGTATGTCTGCTGCTGTTATTGTTGGGCAGGTGCCACCAGGCTCAGGAGCAGCTCCTCCACTCTGGTGAGGGGGGGGGATGGATATTAACACCACCTCCTGTTGCAAGCTGTTGTCTCTCCACATCAGCAGCATGCTGACGGACATGTCTGAGAAGATCACTGCAGTGGTGGCGTACCTGCTCATATGTCCGGTTATGCAGGCCTATGTCATTTACCTAGTGGACATTTTGCCACATTGCAGTACGCTCCTGCTGGTCCTCGCTGGTTCGTGAGAACATGAGACTGTAGTGCTGAATCATACTGGTAGTAATTATATCATCTTCAGCACTACTGTAACTGGGGTTCCTGTGATGTGCCATGATCCCTGGATGACATAAATACAAAAATATGTATGAGCAAGTCATATGGCAAATTTAACATTATACAGCACAGATATCACTGAACTGCCATATATAGCAACCTATTAGCTAACCGAGAGTGACACTTTAACTGCCACTTATCACTGCTCACACCACAACTGCTTGGAAGTGCCTGGCTCACTCTCAATCTAATGAACCATGTTCTGCACAGCAACAAAATAAAATCACTATATAAGACTATACAAGAGTACCTGGCACACTGTATGCAACACGATGCACCACCTAGCCACAGCAGATATACATCAAGCTGATGTGTAAAGAAATATATCATCCATCACAATGAGTGTAAGGTCCAGTAAATGTATTACTATTATACCACGCAACTTGTTAATGGCAAACCCATATCCAAAATATGTGCACAATTGGGAATATAGGTTACATACTGCTGTAGTTCACTATGAATGTTGCTAGATATGCAGTTATATGTTTTACCACACATATGTCAAAGGATATGTTACAGATATACCCACACACACATCAGACATAATTACAGGACACAAAAGTATGACAACCCAGATAAGCGTTTATTGTGTACTATACAGTACTGTGTGTCAGTACTTACACAACCTTAATCTTGAGAAATGTAATCTGTGATGAATACAGGGACCACACAAAACAGTGGATGCAAGCAATGTGGACATACACCATACTTTGCTGTACAGGTCCAGAGCTTCAAGTAGTACTACAGTACACACAGGATTTGGATTCAACATCAGTACCAATCAATAATCATAGATGTAGTGCTTTAGCCTCCAATGACACACCCTAGTTAAAACCAAGGGACTTAATCACACTGTTTGCAATAGCACTTTTTCTGACTAGCAACAAAATACACAGCTTTTGCTAGGATCAAAGCAAGGACCCATAATACCATGACATAAACAGTTTCCCTCTAAGCTATCCCACAGATACATATCTTTGACGTATTCACAAACAGGTGTGTATGAGTGTATATAACTATATATATATATATATATATATATATATATATATATATATATATATATATATATATATAAATCCACACCTTTCATAGTGAGAATATCAATTATACAAAGGATGTGAGGTGTACAGTAATGTAATAAAATCGCACAGTCTTGAGATAAATGCATTGAAGGTGTTCACAGCCCAGGTAGCTTTAGCAGGCCTCACTGGCTTCAACATTGTAAATTGAACAAACCACCCACAGTGTTTAACCACCATATGTCATATACCAGCACTGTATGCTGTCTTGTTTGTCACACAGTAAAACCTATATACAAATATGTGCATACTAACCTTCACCAACATATATATCTCCACCCTTTACAAACAGTTGCAATACGTCACCTGCTCTATGTACATATACAGATGTGAATATATATGACACATATATATTTCTCCATATGTGTGTGGCATACACACACAAGGTCCACACTGCTGTAAGTCCATGGAGCTCACAGCTGAACTGTTGGGCCTTGCTGCAAAACAAGCAGGTGTCACATATGAACACACACTAACATTAGGAGGGTATATATGGCTACAAATGCTAGATAAGCATGCTAGACTGCTACAGCAGCTGTCAATGCTAATCTACACTTTAATATGACTATCATGCATGTGTTGCTCTGTCACACCCATGTTTATATAATGTCAGCGCTAATCCCCCCAACATCCATTGGCCACACTACTGTACAAAACACAGATAATATGGACCAGATCTTTGACATTTAATGCTGAGCTACAAATTTCACAGGTATGTCCCACTGCCCACAGATACACACTATATTGTCCATAGCAGTAGTTAAGCAGAACATCTATGCATAAATAAGTACTGCTGCCACATATGAATGGTTCACATTATGTAGACTATTCTTCAATAACATCTACTACATGCCAGTAAATACATATGTGTCACATACCTTTCCTTTGTATGATTTGGTAATATTTTGTTTTCTTTTTCCTTTTCTCTGCCTCTCTCTCTCTCTCTCTCTCTGTCAGTCTCTGCAATAGAGTGATTGAATTTGTTGGCAGAGATTGCAGCCTGCTTTTGTAGGTATTTGCACATGAGCATGTGCTAGCCTCTGCACCAATTAGTGGCCATCACTTGCTAATTGCATGCAGTCTGCTGTGTAGTAATTGCAGTAATCACTGTCATAGCAACCCAGTACTATAAATTGCTAACTCAGGTAGGCGTGGCCCTTTCAGCTTTCCAAGATGGAGATCATCCTTGTTTGCTGTGGTCATCATTGTTTAAGACAGAAAGTTGGTATAGTTCTTATATCAGAAGCCAGGGGTGTAGCCAGAGATTTACATTTTGTACTCAGACCCAATGTTGCTGCTTCCAGTACCCACTTGTCAGTGTAGAAATGTACTCACCCCTCAAAATGCTACCCCAGGATACTTGGAAAGATGTACTTTCTTTTCAACTTTTACAATTAACTGCCATACAAAGCTAGTTATTGAGATGTATTCCTTTGGCACAAAAATTGTTTGTGAACTGCTATACTGTGAATATTCATTTACTCAGTTTTAAACAGTTTTTTAGTGTTGACATTAGTACAAGCTGCTCAGAAAAACTGGACACATGTCAGTACTGTGAGTATGCTTACCTACATCCTTGGTAGACCCTGCACATACAGGTATATTCTACATTTGGGTAGGGGTGCAGCAGTACAGAGATAAGTATTAGTGTGTGGATTTTACCTTGCTGGACTTACAGGGTTGCTGTGTACATGTTAGTTTATCAAGGCAAGTAGTCTGTCTGCGCAACTCCCAACTGTGGACCTATCCACATGGTATCCAGAGAATAGCCTGTTATTTTTTGTCTGTACACCACACAGGTCTTTTCAGCAATAGAGCAATGTCATTGTTACAGTTGGTTGTTACCAGTACATGGCTACATCCATTTGTATTTCAGTGTTGTATTCCTACATAAGGGCATGCTTCCGAAACTCCTTCCAAAGCTATTTGCACAGTGTGTAACAGCAGAAAGGCTGATATGCCTCTGTGTTTCTGCCTTTGCCAGACCACTCAAACACTCAGGTACATATTTGAACAGACTCAGGGAAAAGTAAAGAAAAAGTCAGGGGCACCTTTAAAATGTTAGTGCCATTAAGTTGAAACGTTGAGAGAATCAGAGCATATGAATTAATTAATTAAGTAAAAGAAGTGTCTAACTCTTAATTATTGTCATTATTCATTAAGTGTAATTCACCACCTTTCTGGCCAAAGTCAGTAGTTTTAGGAGGGATTCAGAGGGACAGAGCTAAAATATGTATCAAAATCAGGGATATCCCTGAAAATTAGGGACAGTTGGGAGGTATGGCCTCTTCCCTAAACAGATATGCCAGTGTTTGTTCTGCTGTGATACTGTGTGGGGTTGTAAAGTGATGGTGTAACATTATTTCCTGCTAGAATGGCTGCTTCTCTTATCACAGTCATGTAATGTAATCCCACAACAACTGTTGGTAAAGATCCACAGAACAAGTTGTGTGGTATGGCATTCCTATTTTTCCTTTACATTCACTCATTCTGATTCATGATATATTTATTTCAGCACCAACCTCTTGTATATCTACTGTGGCTTAGTGGTACTTCATGTTGTGTAGTGTGTACAAGGTATGGGGCTCAAGACTGACAGAGGTGTTTTATTTTGCTCCTGAGCAGAACAAGGGCCCTCACATACCGAGTGACTAAGGCACTTTTAAGCAGTTGTAAGCAGGTTTGCACAGGTTTGCGCAATGCTTAGCAATGCTTAGCTAAGTGCAAACAAGCGCACACTCGCACAAACATGCTACCTACTGCTTAATAGTGCTTATTCCCGCTAACCCCGTGCTGATTTCTTTGAAAGAAAAGAAAAATGGGGAGATAGGAAAGTGGTGAAAAAGGAGCACAAAGAGGGAAAGACAGTATGGAAAGTAGCTCAGGATGTGCAGGATGGGTGTAGGGAAGATCCATAGCTGCCCATTTCTTTAACAGCAACAGCTGTGCATATGGAATAAATTTGGAGGTAGATATGAAACCTTCAACACCTGAGAGAGGGGTGAGGACAACAAAGTATGTTGTAATGCCAATTAAATTACATTTTATGTGTCCAGTGGACATGTGTGCAAAATGGGCAGCTATGTATGGGGCGTAATTTTTTTTTTGGGAGCATATTGCCCTTTTTTTTCAGATGAGAGTGGAATGTGGGGTAGGGGAAGTAGGTATATTTGGGGAGGTAGATTGGGGAGGCAAACAGACAAGACAAACAAGATGCATACAGGGGTGGTATATGACATGTGGTGGGTGAACACCTTTGACGGGGAGGGATGTTTGGAAATCACTAGCCCATGAGCCCACAGATGGAAACACTGGGACTGAGGTCCCCACCCATGGGCAGTCACCACTGCACCTTCACAGCCCAGAGGGTGGCTGTGCTGGGGGCTGTGTAGGAGGGGCAGGCTGACCCGGGAGTTGCGCCACTCATGCCTCAAGCTGGCATAGAGGTTCTGCAACAGAATGTTCAATCTCTCTACGCACCACAGCCCGGACCATTCAAAGGGTGATAGGTGGCCCTCCTCCACCCACTCTTGTAAGGGGGGGGGCGAGCTTCATCCCCTGCAGCTCTTCCACCCAAAGGTAGCACAGGGCCAACTGAGGAGGAGGCCCCAGGCTGGGCACCAGACCTGCTGGTGCCAGGTGCCATGGCCAGCTGAGGTGGGACAGGTGGGTCCACTGGGACCGGCCTTCCCATACGAACTATGTTTTGGAGGGTTTAATAAAGATATGGGTTAGTAACAGTCAACAGCATTCCCAATTAGTTATAACAGCATGCAGAATTATTCCCATTAACCCAACAGTTGAAAAGCAAGCATAACACATGCATATATAGAAAAATAGTGGCCATTACAACAGCATGCAGGCTGAATTGATGGCAACAGGCAACCAATTTTGTGGTATTTTAACAGGGCACATGCATAGAAATAAATGCAAATATTTATAAACCAACAGGACATATGTCCCAACAAATGTTTTGAAATTAGATATACCGATTGAGGTGTGGAATTGCATTTTTTATGCACATACAGTAGGGTGGTAAAGGATAGCTCAATTAACAACTTATATATCCTTCTAGTTTTCACTACATTCCTATTAACTGCAGCTATATGTCCCTTACATGTATTATTACACTACCCAATGTCCTTATATTGTGCAATTGGATTTTGCTAGATCATTATATACATGAGCTGTATTTTACATACAAACTGTCCAAGATGCAGATGTTACTGCTACATATTTTGAGAGTTGCTCACACACACACACAACTGCTAAGATGGTACACTGACAGCTCTACTTTCATATAATTATCTAGATATGTTCAGGTGAAGGTAACAGTTATATGTTAACAGCTCCCTACATTTCTGGCAGCACACTGACATTTCTGGGGAAAAAACTTGCATAGAAATGAAAAACAAGGTCATAGTGTAGACCTCATTTCTATGTAAGTTTTTTATAGCACTGATATTAATTATTGTTTGTTCCAAGACACTTTGGGTTTTTATTGGACATATTTTATTGTACATATTGCTTGTTGCACAGATTTATACATATGATGTTCATATTTTCTCTAAAAGCAGTTGATAGTTTTGTATTATACCTACAAGCTGGCATTTTTGTAATTTAGTGTTAGGGGACACATTTACCACATATATACATTTTTTACAGTGGTACTAAGTAATGGCTTATATTATTTTAATTTACTGGTAAAGAAACAATTCAGGAAACAAGGGAGTCTATGTCTTTAAACATTTGTATGCTTAATTATTCAATTATTCAATTGTATTCAATCAATGGCTTAATTGTTGTATGTATAAAAGGATGGTCTTGCTGACTGTCGGGTATTCTGAAGAAGTCAATCCTAATATTTGACGAAAGCGCTTAATAAATTTTATTTATTCCTATATCCTGCTCCATTTTCATGCTTTTAGTTACTTGGTGTTTTTCTTTGCCCTTTTATGTGAACTCATTCCTACATCCTTCTTCCTTCCTTCTGACTTTCCATTCTGCAGGTATCTCAATCAGCAAGGCCAATTCTGCCCACACTTGACTTCCTGCACTGCTGTCCTTCAGTAGGGATCTGATCTGTTTATCCCCCTGTAGTCTGAGACCATATTTTTACATCCTGCTTTGAAGCTATTCCCATAAGAATTTCATGTCTCCTCGTCTTGATTTGTCATACTTACTTGCCCATATCCATAGCATCTGCTTGACCCATGACATCATCATACTGTTGTTTTCCTTTCATTTTTATGTAGTAGAACCTTTTCTCTTTTGCACACATTTGACAAAGTCATCTCCTCCTATATGTGTCCAGAAGAATATAAAAAAATGTATTAACAGATCACCCTTACATCTAATGGGCTACATTGAATTGTTTTGCTGATGCTTTCTGTGTAAAACAGCAATGTAATCCTGTATGCACTTTATTTTGTGACATTATAACAACATCATCCAATTTACCTGCTCTTCTCAATAACTGCTCTTTTACACAATACCTATGTGCAGTTTAAACAACAGGTGTGCTTTAAATGATTTAATCACTGGACCCCTCTCCCCCATCTTCTGTGCTTTATTCATGTTTAGGTCCAACTCTGCTGGCTTGGTTTGTCTCAAACAGCAGTTCTATGAACTCTACCATATTATAATCCTGCAGTAGGCCTGTGATGTATATGTTATAACACTTCAATCAGTTTTCCTTCTCATCCCTTACTTTAAGTCTTTTTTTTTCACTTCCTTTAAAGCAGCACTCTCAAATGCTTGCTTTTTTTGCCATGTTTTTATTTCAGCATTACCCACTGATGAACACTCTGACTTCAGGGTGTCAGCACATTTCTCCCAACACCTCACTGAAGCCAGTTTGCTCTGATATTAAGCTTTCAGTATTGTCAGCAATCAGCACAATTCTCCCTTCACTGAGTCATTTATTTTCAGCTCAGTATTTTGCATATCATACATGCTAGTGCCAGTGGTATGCTGCATACAGCCTGGGTACCAATAATTCTGAGGCAAAAATCCCATCTTCCACCAGGAGCTGCCTCCAAACTGCCAAGATCTTCTTGCTCAAACCATTTTCCAGTGATGGGTGAGTCATTATCTGCCACTCACTGCTGCCCCAAATTGGATCTTTTAGTACTCAGGTCAGCTGCCTGAGCCCAGATTCCTACTGCTACAACAAGAACTTTACTGTCTCTGTTACATGAAGTTGGTTTTCAAGGTCAGTATGTTTTTCTAAGTTCTGTTATAAGAAAACCAGAAAGATAGCAGGGCTTAACTTATGTTACGTTTTATTATATCTCTATGATGGCAGAAGGAGATAGCTTATCACATCTGCCCTTCAGTATATTTAACATTCTATCACCACCCCCTCAGCCTTCCATTCCCTCTCACCCCTTCTTCACCTGTTTTAATGCCTTCTTGAAGGCCCCCTTAGATTCGTCCAAACCATCCATTCTAGCAGTCCATTCCATGGATCCATAACCCTTTCTACAATGTACTTGCACAGCAGACAAAGGGAGTACTTTATTATTACAGTTGGCCATCTGTGTCCATTTCCTACTGTCTCACTATAACCCTGTTTGACCTACCTTCTAACCATTCTACATTGCAGTTCATAAGTTTTGGTTCTACTCTAAAACCATGCAGTTTTCCTAGGTGGAAAGCATATAAAAATGAGTGAAAGGCCTTGGTGACTAGAAAAAATTTGTCCAGGGCACCAGGAAACTTCCTCTACTTTTTTGATAGGTGCTGTGGGGTCTTTTATATCCACCTGAGCTACTACCAACTCATGCAGATGGAGCCTTTCATCCAGAGGACAACATACTCATAAATGCAAAACCCTGCACTGTATTGTCAGCAATCCAGCTACCTGGCATGGGAATAGAACCTCCAGTCATCTGCACCATGAACTAGTTTGCTACCTATTGTGCCACTGACACTGCTCTTTTTCACATGTACTTTCTTGTCATGTTATCCTGTAACCTAGTCAAAATCTGTAGGGTTTCACTAACGGTTCATTTTGCCAATGAACCTGTGAGATTTGGTGTTTTGGTATTCATTGTCCTCTAGGAAAGCAACAGACTTTCTCACCAACATCTGTCAATAGCTTTCCCTGCTACCTCTGTTATGCTAACAACCCATATTTATCCTTCCAATCTTTAGGAAGTTCTGCATTGGCATTAATCTGAAGAGCTCTGGTAGGGGAATCTAGCACAATGCTTAGACTGCTGATGACCTTGAATGGTAGCCTATCTAGTCTCTGTATCTTATCCTCCCTTATACCATTCAGAGCAATTGGTCTCTCCTATACCCATCCTAATGTCACCTTTCTCCAGACTTTGGTCTGTTTTCCTTCCAGCAGGGCATTTATCACTTAATTTCCCTGTGAAGGCCAAAACATTTTAATTCCATACACTAAGTGCAGATGTATTGTTCATAGGTTCATAGGTTCATAGATTAGTACTAAGCTAACTGCCCTTGCGAGCCATTTTAAGCCTAGCCAGTTATCCCTTGTGAGACTCAAACCCTGCACTTTGTGCTTGCAAGGCAAACACCTTAACCATTAGGCCACCCTCCCAATTATTTACTGCTTTAATATGTCTAATTATACAATATTGTTCCATAGGTTCATAGGTTCATAGGTTCATACTAGGCTATCTGCCCTAGGGCATTTATAAGCCTAGCCAGAGTTGTGTGGCTTTCACCACCCCTTAGGTTGAAGAATACTATACCCATTAGTTTGCCGTGCCTCTGTCCAGCAGTGATACAGAGATGATCCCTGGGGTAAACCTACGATCTCCCATCCACTGGTCAAGATTCCTCTTGAACAGAGCCAGCGAGGTGCTCTGTCTCACATGGACTGGGATTCTGTTCCACAGCATAGAGAGTCTCTGGGTGATGAATCTGTCCCTCCAGCATGTCCTATTTATATCCGTGTTGAGGTTTAAGTCTCTTGCTCTTGTGGCTCTGGTGGATTTGGATTTTTTGAGGTGGAGCATGTCCATTAATTCCGGGTTGGACATGGCCTTGTATGTCAGGCACAGGTCACCTCTGGGCAGACGGTATGCGACTGAATAGAGCTGGAGTTTCTTCAGTCAGGCAGCATATGGCATATTTTTGAGCCCCTTTATCCTTTTGGTGAGGAACTTTTGGGGTCTTTCCAATTGCTGCAGGTGTCGGGTAAGATACATTCTGAATGGGGCATTGTACTCAATCATTGGTCTGATAAGTGAGGGGAACAATGACCTCCCTTGATCTGGATGTGAATCCCTTCATAATCAGGTGGGCAATGTAGAAGGTCCTCCTAACCACTTTGGCAATGTGAGTGTCAAAAGAAAGGTTACTGTCAACTTGGGTCCCCAAGTCCCTGATAACCTCTTCTGTGCTTAATGGATTGCCACCTATGTGGTAACTTGGGGTTACCTTGTTTTTACCAAAGGGTATGACTATACATTTTTTGGCGTTTAGCTTAAGGCCATGGCTCTGGCACCAGTTATCCGTTTCTATGAGACCTCTCTGAAGGATATCTGTGTCTGATGGATTTTCAACTATGGCACCCAGTTTGCAGTCATCTGCAAACTTTGTCAGCCACAATCCTCCTATGTTTGCCTGCACTTCTGAAAAGTAGATGCCGAACAAGAGGGGGCCCAGGACTGAGCCCTGTGGGACACCGCTTGTGACCGGCTTGGAGTCTGACATGGCACCAGCAACTCTAACCCTGTGGGTTCTGTCCTTGAGCCAGTTTGCAACCCATCTTGTGACATATGGGTTTACATTTAAGCTGGTGAGCTTTTCTATGATACCCGAGTGGGGTATTGTGTCGAAAGCTTTTGCAAGGTCAAGGTAGGCTGTGTGAACTGCCTTACCCTCATCAATGGCCTTGGTGACTATTTCAAAAAGGTCAACCAAGTTCAAGAGGTATGATCTGCCCTTGACAAAGCCGAATTGGGTAGGATCCAATGTCTGTAGGTCCCCTATGTCTTTATTTATGAGTTCCATTATGATCCTCTCCATAGCTTTGCAGACCAGGCTTGTTAAGCTTATGGGGCGGTAATTACCAGGGTCCGTAGAAGCACCGCCTTTGTGGAGTGGGTCCACAGTTGCCGTACGCCACACTTTGGGTACGTATCCTGTGGTAAGGCTAAGATTAAACAGCAGCCTTATGTGTGGGTTTAGTTCCTCATTGAGTTCGTGTAGCACACAGCCGGGGACACCATCCGGTCCCATTGATGCTGTGTTTTTAGCTTTAGAGAGCAGCTCTCACTTGGGCATTTGAGATGATTGGGAGGCTACAATCTGCTGGGATAGATATTTCTCCTTTTGGGGGGGAGGGAGGGAGAAATTTTCACTGAACCTGTCTGCCAGTATGTTTGCAATGTCTGTGGGTTCAGTGATTTTTGTATCATTTTGGACTAATTCTGAGCATATCTGGGAGTTTCCACCCAGATTTCTAACATAGCTAAAGAAGGCCTTATGATTGTCTTTTGAGTCCTTGGCGATTTTTCTCTCAAAGTTGGCCTTGGATGATTTTATGAGTGATCGTAGTTTTTTACTAGTATTGATCAGAGATGTCTTCCCTTTTAGGGATTTTGCTCTATCTTGTAGTAGCTTTCTCCTCTTGTTGTAAAGTTTGTTTATGGCTGGGGTCCACCAGATCAGGTGCTTGCCTTTGGTGGAAAGGGTCTTGATTTTATTTGGGATTGCTTGATCCATGCAATCCTGGAGGTACTCGTAGAAAGCATTTGTAAGGGATTCAGCAGCGTGGGTTGTGGTTTCCAATGGCTCAGGGGCCTTGAAGGATACCACACCAGTCTTAAGAAGTGTGAAGTTGGCTTTTGAGAAGTTCTTCACTGTGGTCGTTTTTGTTGGGGGTGGGGCGGATGTGGATCTCCAGTGAGATTAGTTTATGGTCTGATCTCACCAATGAGGGATATACTTCCGGTGTGGAGCATTTTGTCCCCATGTTTTTGATGATCAGGTCTAGTATATTTTCACCTCTTGTGGGAATGGTGACAAGTTGTTCCATAGCATTTGAGTTTATGAACTCCAGGAACCTTTGGGCTAGGGTATTGGGGCTTGAGTAATGTTCCCAGTCTATGTTTGGGTAGTTGAAGTCACCCAATATGATGGTGTTTGGAGAGACATTTATACTCTCCAGTGTCTTCAGGAAGGCTGTGTGGGGTTCCTGAGTTTGAGAGGGTGGCCTGTAACATGCTACAAACTGTAGATCAATTTTGCCTATGGTTAATTGCACCTGAATGGTCTCTGATGCTTCGTGAGTTGCCACCAGCCTGGAGGTGTGGGTATCCTTGATGAATATGGATACACCCCCTCCTTTTGTGGTATGGTCTGGGTTTTGGGGCCGGAACGCATGATATGAGGTAAAACCTGATTGATAGTGCCGGGGTGCTCTCAGGAGCCTTGAACCAGGTTTCAGTCACAGCACTGACATCGATGTTCTCCATACTGAGGAGGGCTTCGAGGGCGTGCATCTTGAGATTTAGACTTCTGGCATTGAGCAGCATTACCCTTAGTTTTTTTCCATTATTGTTTTCTAGGGCGGTGGGTTTAGAATTTGAGCCTTGTCTAAAAAAGGCACTATGGGGGTGGCAAGAACCTTTGCCAATATCCGGAAACCCAGGGGTGACAGGTGCAAGCCGTCCCTTGCGAAGCATCGTGGCTTGTCAAGCATGTCATTCCAGGCAGACAGACATTGGATCCCCTTAGAATGACACCAGAAATTAAGCCAATTATTAAAACTGATCATTTTGTCTCTGTATTGTGGCATCATTCTTGGTGAAGGTAGGATACTGCTCAGGGTCAGGGTCATACCAGCCTGGGCTACATAATCTGAGAGTTCCTTTATGTCTCTTTTCATGTAGTCCAGGGAGGTACGTCTCAGGTCATTCACACCAGCATGGACAATGACTGAGTCATACTTGTACTTGCTGTGGAGTGACCTGAGTGCTTGTGTTATGTGGCGGATTCTAGCGCCTGACAGGCAGCTTACTGTGACCCTCTCCTTGTTCAGTCTGGTGAGTGGGACGTCAGTGTGTCTGACTATGGAGTCACCTATGACAAGTGTGTCTGGCATTGTGTTTGGCCTTAAGGGCTGTGACTGATTTGCACACTGACTTTATGATCTATGTGTTGCTTGTGTTATGTCATGAGGTGGCAGTTGTTTGGGTGTCTGCTTTGGAGGCCTCTGCTGTTGTGGTAGATTTTTGATCAGTGCCTCTGAGTATGTCTTTGTGTGTTTATGTGTTTGATTTGTAGTTGTGATAGTTCTGTGTGAGACTGGGTTTATGGTGTATGTGGTTACCTTCTCCTCCTGTCTGGTTTTGCCAGTCCATGTTTTACATTTACTCAGTCAATGATGTAAAAAATCCAAAAAAAAAAAAAAGATTCTGTGTAGCTTTAATAGAAAGGTGATGTCAGAGAAACACATTCATATCTAAAAAGACTGGAATCATTGCATTTATGTTCATTTTATTGCAAAATAAAGAGGAGAAGGAATGAATACACACTTATGGTCTGTACACAGTGACTGTAACATTTAATTTTAATGTTAATTTTCTCTCTGTAAATGCCATAAAGTATTATTATTATTACAAATACAGGTACCCAATTATAGATTAAAAACTGACAATATGCAATATTCTACCCACAGCGGTAAGACAGCTACCAACTCTGGAGTGACATCCACATTGAACTGCTGGAATCCAGACATAAACTGCCTCATAACACCTTTTAGAGCTCTTACATGAAAATCTGAACTTGTGTTCTAGCCACTGCTCCAAATTTTGTGTTTTTTTGGAAGGAGATCTCTAATAGTATTACAGTGCTGGAGTATAACATTAGATTTACTTTTTCTATATACTGTCATTCCATTTTGCCGCTGTGAATGTTGAGTCTTTCTTGCTAGTGCTGTTATTATTCTTAGCTCCTCATCATAATATAAAACACTGTCTTCCTCTTGGCCAGGGTCATGCCTGAAAAGGATCTTCAGACTAGTGCATCTACCCGGTTAAGAAATGTATGCATACATACATATTTACAAACATATGGATACCCATAAATAAATAAATAAATAAATACATCTAACTCCACCTTTAACCTTTAGGCTTTTGATCTTTGAGATTTAATTCTGCCTTGTCTTCCATGATCTTAATACATTTGTTACTTAGTCTGCCTAATTATGTTCCTTCTTTCTGCTGTCTTTTTTCCCTTTCTTGGCTCCTTCTGCCAGCTTTTGACTTGCATCTTTACATCTTTCACCTTTTATTTGTTCTCCTTCTTACTTCCTTATACAGTCCACTACATCACATCCCCTTCTATTACTTTTATGCTTTCTCTCTTTTTTATAATCACTAGTTTCTCATTACTATATAGCTGTATTGTTTTTATTTTCTTCTCCCATGTTTCTATTCCTTATACATGTTTGCAGACTTGGTTGGTTTATGCTTATTCTCATAGTTTAGTGTTTTGACCTCCAGTGCCTTAACTTCTCTTTAGATCACTCACCAACTTATTATAATCAGTCTCTTGAAATCCCCTACTATTATCTTTGTCTTTATCTTACACTTTCACTCCATACTTCTCTTTAAACTACACTGTAATGTGATCACTGTTGGCTAAATGCAACTTTAACTCAATATCCCTGACCATCTTCCCCTCGGTTAGAACCACATGCCAAAGTCCACCTTCCCGATAAAGCTTCAAACAAAACAGCTGGCCCAGAGCCAGATCAAGGTCACATGGGGCTGTAGACAGAGTAATAGATTGGGGCCTCCAAAGCAGCCACTCCCCATCCATTCCAGTCTTTCATTACTTGGCTATTTCTCCCCAGTTTCAATAAACACTGTTCATAACGGTCAGTGCATACTGCTTTCTTACTTACTTCTATGATAATTACAGATACTGACATAAAATAGTACAAACACAGATAGCCATTTGCTAAACAAACAATACAGTCCTGCAATGAAAATAGACTTAGCATGAGCAGCAAACTTTTCTGCCATTGAAGCTCACATTCATTAAAACAGCATTAAAACTCACATTCAATGAAAATGCATCTGGCCAGTGGAAAATTAAGTTTACCTTTGGGCTGTTTTGAACCCATAGGCTCCTTGCATACATTTTTAGGGCCATGCATACATGCATGTATTCTTTGATTCAACTTCTTGATTGTATTAAATTTCATTCCTTCTACAGTACAGCACTACTTGTTAGAATGTGTTTTAAATTTGTAGTTTTTGAACATTCTTTCAGTAAGCAATGAAACAAAATGTATGAACCAATAATGACAAAACTACCCATTTCAGAAAATTTCAAGCATAAAAGGTCATTCAGACATCTGTCATTACAATCCACCAATATCAGTCAATAAGCACAATCTCTGCAGAAGTAAAAGTCATTTGAATAATTCCACATTAAAGTGAACTATAAGTAATGAAGAGGTTACTACTGGCAAACAGCTTTACATTTCAGTGTTTCATCTACAAATTCATTGCCTACTGCCCTTGAAGAATTAAATTGCCTATGTTAAAAATGTAAAGCTGCTAATATTGCAAAAGGGAATGACTGACAAACTGACAAGTTCATAGTTAATAGGCATCTCATACAAAGGAGGGCACACTCGGGAGTGCAAAACCCCTATCCCCCTTAAAATGCACCAAATGATCAACAATTGAAAGTGCACTGCAATACGAGCACTCCATCTGCATGGTGTGGGAGTAGAATCCACAGCCTTCTGCACCAAAGGCAATTATGCTACTAACACTGCTTTCAAATTCTACAGTGCAAACAGTGACTACCATTTGCTAAACAAAACAGTTGTCTATTGAAAACAGACTTAGTATGAGCAACAGTAAACTTCTCTTCCATTGAAACTCACAATTCCATGAAAATGCACTGAAACTCATAATCCCTTGAAAACGTATTGAAACTCAAACTCACAATTCCTTTAGCAGTCTGGTAGTTGGTGTAGAAGATTCGTGTTCTTGCCTCCAGCAAAGCTCCCAGTTCCTTCAACAGTCTGGTAATTAGAGTAGAGGATTTAGATTCTTCTCTGCATTTAAGCTCACAATTCCTTCTGCAGTCTGGCAGTTGGTGCAGAGGATTCTGGCTCTTGTCTCTTGTAACCAGATTTTGGGGTCAAGCCTGATCAAGTTAATTGATTAACCTGCCTCCCCCCAACTAGGGCATTACATACCATGAGTCTATATTAGAACGATTAAAGATTAAAATGTCGAAGCACATAAATGCCATAAATGCCAGACCTTGATATGCTTTTTGTAAGATTGCAGTACAGTAAAGATTGGAATATTTTCCCTTTCCTCACTGTAGTGTGATCTTGGAGTTGGTATATATATTTAGGGGGGGGGTGTGGGGGCATAGCCACCCACAACAGCGAGTTTGAGGTCCTGCATTTTTGGCATTTAGGCACTTTGACATTTTGATCTTTCATCTTTCTAATATAGACCCCATACCATACCGCCATACCTATCACCCGCTTAGCTTAGGAAATTTAGACAAAGCCTGAAATAATGGGTGGACAAAGGCCCAAAAATAGGGACAAATGTTAAATTTTGCTCTTACAGACTTAGCAAGTTGTTAGAATAACATGGTTTGTGTTAGCATGCATTTTATGAAGGATATGAAGTCTGAAACTGATATATATGTCATTATTCAGTGACTTTGATCCTCTGTGAATTCCCAGAAAACCACAAATTTTAAGAGAAATAGGCCAAAAATATGAGGCAAAAATCTGAACAGTTGAGAGGTATGCATACCTCTCAACCTCTTCAAGAAATCTGGACAAAGCCTAAAATAACTTGGATACAATGGTCCAAAAATAGGGATAGATTTTAAATATTGCTCATTTTAACTTAATTTCAAGAATAACAGGATTTGTGTTAGCACGTACCTTCTGAAGGATATGAAGTCAAACTCGTATATGGCATTATCATTATCATTATTTAGTGACTTCAATCTTCTATTTTGTGAATTGCCAGAAAACCACAATTTTTATGAGGAATAGGCCAAAAGTATGAGGCAAAAATCTGGACGGTTGAGGTGCACATACCTCTCAACCTCTTACTGCAAGAAATCTGGACAAAGTCTCAATTAATGGGGATATAATTGCCCAAAATAGGGATAGACTAAATATTGTTATTTTTACCTTAGCTGCTAGAATAACAGGATTTGTGTTAGCATGCATTTTCTGAGTGATACGAAGTCAAACTCATATATATGTCATTATTTAATGAGTTCAGTCCTCTGTGAATTGCGAAAAAGCACATATTTTAAGAAACCAGACCAAATCTATGAAGCTAAATCTAGACAGTTCAGAGGTATTCTAGTTACGTCAAGTATTCCTACCTCTGCCTGTAACTGTGCAAAGATACCATACTTGCTGTCTTCCAGTCATCAGATACTTCAAATAACAGCCAATGATCAGTTAAAGACCTTTGACAAAGTTAAGTCAGCACACTGGCCAGATTCACTGAGAATCCCAGGAAGCAAACTCTCTGGTTCCTATGCATTATCCTTTCTTAGAATAGCCACTTCCTTATCAACTTCCTCCCTCTCTATCCTGGTGTCCACCTACTTCTCATTCTGTCCTACTTCCCCTTCCCAGCACAGCACTCTTCCCTTGCTGTCCTTCATAAAAACTGAAGTAATTTACTTATGCAATTCTGCTGACATTCCAAGCCTTCTATGATTTTCCTTATAATCTCGGCTCAACATAAAGGATATGGCCCTCCCTTATCTTTCTTTCTGCTATATAAAATTAAGGAAGTCTTTGCTTCCCTTCAGTTCCCATCTATCAGCTCCCTTTCAGCTTGTTCATCAGTCTCCTTGTACAGTTAATCCTCCTATTCACCCCTTCCATTCCTCTCTTATTTGCATTTTATAGTGATCACTAGCCTCATCTTCCTTTGCAGAAGATGCAAAAATCATCCCTTCCATTCCTCTCTTATTTGCATTTTACAGTGATCACTAGCCTCATCTTCCTTTGCAGAAGATGCAAAAAAAAAAAAAGACCAGTGTGGCCTCAAACTCTTTACCACCAACTCAAGTTCTGCATTCTTAAGCTAAAAAAAGCAACAAAACCACAAACTGAAGTAAAAGCCACAAATGCTCAACAGCTTACAAACCCTGATGTATTCAGAACAAGATGCAAATCTCAAAAAAATATTGTATAATAGATAGGACCATTAACAACCTCTTTAATAAAAATGGTTTAAAATAAGATAAATGATTTTGTTTTGTTTTACCACAAAACGTCATCAGAGAAATCCAAGGAAGTAGGGCCAAGAATATATGTAAGACATCACTCCTTAGCAGCCAGTCAAAATTTCAGAATTGAGCCAGTGCTCCCTTAAAGAGACACTTGCATTATCTTCTTAAAACCTTTAATTTTAGCAGACTAGAAATGGAAATACATTCATTAATGTCTGGCCAGACATCAGCTTGAAACACCAGCTGCCCCCTATGGAGTGGTAGCTCCATATCCCAGTCTTGGCATTTCTTTGCCAGCATACTGACCTTATTTGTCACTATCTCATCTGCTTATACTGACAGGTTCCTGGTATCCACATGCACCACAATATACATCAACTCCTCCCCTTAGTTATCTATCTTGACCTCCTACTCCTCCCATATTTACTAAATCTAATCCCAGACATGGATTTCATTACTATATGCTCTCCCCATCTCCCTTGCCAAAATTCTGAATTCTCTTGGTGATGAAGTCTCCAATCATCAAAACCCTCTTTGCCATCCTCTCTGCAGATAATCTATCAATTCCTGCCTCATGCCACTAGTCCCTCTACTCAACATCTACTGCATTAACAGTTATGCACACTGGAGCAACCAAAATACAATGTATTAAACAAATATAACACAACACAGATTAAGAGCTTTCATCTTATACAGCATTACTTTGGATTCTATAGGACAATAGCATTTAACCTTTGTTGTGTTATGTTTGTGTTTCAGTATGCAGAGTTATTCTTGTGATGGATTTTGAGCAGCAGAACTTGTTTGGATTATTGGTGTTGGTCTACTGTTACCACTGTCTTTTATTTGTGGTTACTACACCCTTCTACCCACAATCTTTTCCCTTCCAGTTACATCAATACAACCCCCACCCCCACTGTCAGTGCTGATTGCTTTCCTGTGCTGCACCAGATCCCTTTCCCATTGCTCCTGCACAGCTTCAAGCATTCAACACTCTTGTCCCTTTTGCCCTCTGTTCTCCCACCTGGCTCTGTGCTTCTCCATGCCCCCTTCACTGTCATTTTCCTTGTAGTGCTCACTCTTGCGTGACAGCATCTGTCTCCCCCTTAACTTCTTGCTACTACTGTCTGCACCTGTCCCTCCAGCTTGGCCTTCTTCTCATTTAATGACTGCATCACTGACACCCCCTTTACCTTATTTTCTGTTACACCACTTACTTGCATTCCTCTGCCAACATCTGTCCATGCCCTCTTGCTCTTCGCCTCATGGTGTTTCTTCCTGCTCTCCACACCCACTCTGTCCTTTCTTGACTGACTGGGATGTCTGCAGCCACCTCTAGCTCCCATCTTCTTCCCTGAAACTCTCCCATTCTCCTGCAGATCCGAGCATCTTTAACCATCACAAAGCTCCATGAGACAAACTGCTGACCATATACTGAGTGCACAAGTCTATCCCACTCTTCTTGTTCAACCTCCCACATTCTTTTCCTGCTGTCCTCCTCTTGGATCTCTCACATCTTTAGTAACTCTTTGCTGGCAAACCCATGCCATTTCTACTTATCAGTGTCACTCTATGCCCTCTGTTGAGGAACTGCATGCCAGGTGCAACATTTGAAAGCAAGCTGCCAGCTCCACATTTCACCAATCACAAATGTGAGTCTGAATATCCTGTCTAGTCAAATACAAGTCTACGTCCAGATACCAATTACACCTTCAGATAATGCTGCATATACTGTTTCAGTGGTCCAGATAAGGTCTGCAAATTGAATGTCTTGCTGCTGGCAGCACTTAATCTGCTAAAAACAAGTCTCGCTTTGAAGAAACAGATAACAGCTGCAACTCCCTCCTTCACAAAATCTAAAGGATACAGAAAGCTCTGAGTGCAAAATTTTAGGTCTAAACTTCAGTAACAATGAAGTCCACAACACAAATATTGATGGGGAAGAAAACAGATAACAGTATATGCTATAAAAACACAAATTGTAATATACCTATGTGGAGAAGTCATACCGAACAAACATCACAGACTATGACCAGGTGATTACAGAAACAGATGAGTAAATTACACTGAAACCAACTTGCACAGATATTTTATTAAAGACCAACATGTAACAGAGACAGCATGCAGCACAACTGAGAGCAGAATACCAGTAAAGGAAAGCAGATGTGATAGTAAATGATGCCAATACAAATCATGGAAGAGTGACTACCGGGACACCACACACCTCTGCTTTTAAGGAAATTTGCCATTGACAGAGAACTCGACTAGGGTTATGCTCTTCTGCAGATTACAGCAGCATCTAAAACAAAAGCTATCTGACAAAATGTGCAAACATATCTTGGAAATACAGCACTGGCAACACCATGGAAGCTATGATTTGCTGCTAGGTGCAAAATCTTAAACATTAATACAACAGAAATGGTGCAGACAGTCAGGAGACAGCAGTGTGAACACAGGGTTGAAATGTATGATCACCTCAAAGTGCAGCTTTCTACCACTAAACAGAATGCAGGCAACTGATGCAGGACTACACAAACTCCAGCATATTCAGCAGGAAGGGAAAAGTACTGCAATATACTACTACCTAATTAATTGTACACACAGATCAACTAAACCTTGAACTGCTTCACCCCCCCCCCAAGAAAAGGGATACAAATAGGGCATCTTTATTTTCATAAAAGAAAACCTGAAAGAGAAACAATAATGAATCCTTAGTAGTTTGCTTAACATTTTGCTGAAAGCAGGGAGTCTGTCAGCAGAAATGAAGATCAAAAGAAGGCCAAATCCCAGCCTGCAATGGACAAAAAGGAGAATTGCAAAACAGTTACAGAACAGGGAGTATCCTCAAAATCTGCTAAGACAGATAAGTAAGAAATAGCTCTACAAAGTGGGTGGGTCCAGTGATTAATGGTTGGCAAATTCCAAGTTTCTGTGAATGAAAGTACCTTGCAGTTTACATACTTCCATGCTGGTTTTGCTAAAACTACTGTGTTTTCTATAGTCTTCTGCAAGCAGACATTAGGGGAAAAAATACAGTAACTCCATGAAAGTGTCTTAACTAATGTACATACAGCTTACCAGCTGTAACCCCCTCTGAAATCTATGAAATCTTAACCAGTTTCTGAACATTCAGAACATTCAGAATGTGACATATCAGATAAGTCCTGCAAATGGATTGCCTTTATACAGCCCAGGTAACCTACGTTCATGTACAAGCTCACAAATTTGACTATAGCAGCAGAGAAGAATGGGGGTGGCTATCCTGGGGAAAAAGGCAGGGAAAAGCTCAGCCTGTACTGTATCACTAGTTGTGGCCATCCATTGGAGTGGCAGGGCGAAACTCAGCCTGTATCACTTCCCTCAATGTGAAAGAGCTGAAAAATATGAGGACTAAAGATAAGGGTTGATGTTAAACTATTTATCTCATTTTGAAATACGTTAACTCATCTCTTGAAGAGGCTTAATTGGGAAATTACTTTACAGGCAGGGCACAACCCATATACATCTGACAAAGTGTCATCACTAAGTTGATACAAATATTTATCAGTACTAAACATAGACTAGCATTTGAGGGTGGGATAGAGCAATAATGCTTCAACATGTGCAGTTAAAAAGGGGATACAGAGGCATGGAGAAATGAAGATGGTAATTTTCCACTACATTTCCAATGTCTTTTTAACAACTATACTAGGCAGTCAGTTGTCAAGCTGCAGAAAGGGATGCTGGCCAACAGTGGTATATGAGAACATGACAGGCATAAGGTATTGCAAACAACTGCACTGGTGGACTATTTGCAAAACGAAACATGCTCATTAAATATTTATTTTTTTTTAGGCTAATTCACAGATTGAAGGTCTGAGGAGTATGCACTGCAGGTACATAGCGAACAAAAATAAAGGCAGATACACACAGAATGAGAATTCAGGAGCTGTTAGCCTTAACAATACTAATCAGGTGAGCATTAGGCTGTTACAGTTTACAGTTACAGCTTCTGACCTCTAGCAAACAAGGCTACACCATTAGTTATAACAAAAATTATACGTTATCTGTATACTTTTAATGAGCAACTGAATGGCTGAGAGGAGAATAAAGAAATCGAAGCACATAAGTTTTATTAAAGTACTGATATGATGAAGAATTTACAAAGAAAAGTAGATATACTAAGTGAAAAGGAAAATAATTCTACAACAATAAAAACAAAGTTACAATATATATTTTAGCTGTAAAATAAGCAAATACAAATTAGATGCTGTCTTTGAATGACTGAAAAGTTTAAGTCAAGAGCCAAGACATACAAAGTAAAACAGTTTTAAACATTTACAGAACATAAAACTTTTCCATGCTCAAAAGTGTATCAAATCCATATTGTATACACAGTCACAAATAATTTTAGAGGAGCAAGTCTCAAATGTAAATCTATAGAAATGTAAATTAAAAAAAAATCAGTCTGCAGGTAAAATTCCACCAAAATACTAATAATCAAGAAATGGGCTACTGAAAAACATAGTCTGTCAACAACCAACAGCTGTCAAAGATCAAGGTGGGATGTGACAGACACACACACACACACACACACACACACACACACACACACACACACACACACACACACACACACACATGCAAACACACTTATCTAATCTCTTACCATAATGGGTATTTTAAATTCCATGTGCAAGTGTGGAATGACTTTATATCCACAGTGGCATGCGTATGCATGCAATGCACACAATGTCCTCACAAAAGGAGAAGATGCCACCATAGCAGTGTTAAGAAGTTTTGTTTGTGTGATGCCCACCACTGCTACCAATATGTGATGGACACCAATATGTGTCATCCCCATGACAGGCCAATGATCAAGGCACCTGAATCCTGACCACTGACACTGGAGATGGACACGCACTTGGAATACAAATGAAAATACTCAGTATTTCCAGACGCAGACCTCTCTGCATCAAGTACAATTCCCAATAAGAGCACACAAAGAACACACTCAGCTCTGGGTCTGAATGTCTCTATATCTGCCTCCTTCCAGATCCCCAGTACGACTCCTCATTGGTACAGCTGTAGGCTTAAGCCCTCAGCCGAGTGTCCAAGCCAAGTCCTCCACCTCCCTCTCTGTAAACCCAGTTCTTCATGTCCCTGCCCCAAGTAGCTGACACACACAAACTTTGAGAGATTTGATTTGACAACACACACGCGCGCACACACACACACACACACACACACACACACACACGAACACACACGCGCGCGCGTGAGCTTGAGCGCACACACACAGACATGCACACACACACACACACACACACACACACACACACACACACACACACACACACACACACACACACACACACACACACACACACACACACCTGGGAAAGGCTGGCACATGTCTACTAGCTATGCCTCCTTCTCCCAGACTATAACGTAGATTCACTGCCACCAGACACTTCACAATCACCTACTCTAAGGCCCTTAACAAAAGGTGTCCAATTATACTGTGTAATATTAATATTAATACAAATGGTAGTAGTTCACCAAGATGGCTAGGTCTTCTAGAGTGGCCCACACAGTGTCACCAAATAAATATAAGTACTCTCAAAGGTTAGATACTGTCTACAAGAACTAGCTACAATAAACATATTAAATATATTTAATAATAAATAATAAAAGTACATGAAAATGCTGAATATATATTCACAGTAAACCACAGAGTTCAAATCACAGGAAATATTGAAAAGAACATTGAAGGACATACTCAGGAAAATAAAGAAAAACAATATCTAAACTAAGCTTTACTATATTCCTGACTGAATCTAAAATAATTTTACTGTTCCCTAGTAAGAAAATCACTTGGCACCACAGGACCCGGAAGCACGTAAACAAAGGCTTTCAAAATAGGCAGATGAAGAAATCAAACAGCTGCTAGGTCTCCAAAAAGATCCTTTAATGTAACCAGGCAAAGTAAAAATCCATTTGGATTTTTACTTTGCCTGGTTACATTAAAGGATCTTTTTGGAGACCTAGCAGCTGTTTGATTTCTTCATCTGCCTATTTTGAAAGCCTTTGTTTACGTGCTTCCGGGTCCTGTGGTGCCAAGTGATTTTCATTCTTGGTTTGATTTTGCTTTTAGTTTTACTGTTCCCTAGTAACTTACTTACTTGGGCAAGGCAAGATGAAATATGTGAGCAGTCCTTCTAGTCAGGCCTCAAATAGAATACTCTATATTCTGAGATTAATGTAAAATATAATATCCAAGATGGCTTGCAGAATGACCTCATCTGATCACCTGATTCTAGGTTCCCACAAGGTCTCCTTATGAAGTTTGACATAGGGGTTTAGCAGACTGCTACAATACACATTTAGAGCATTTATGGTAATGGCTGGAAATAGAAGCATTTACAACACTTCACCTCTTCTTTACAAAAGCTAACACATAATGGATGTTCCCAAACCTACCGGTTCTGGGCCTACTCAGCACTGTGGGGTGCTGTTTAATGATTTAACAGCTTATTTACATTTCCTGTTACTCTGTTACTCTGTCCTGTTACTCCTGTTACTCTGTAACCTAACCAAAAAACATATCATAAGAGATAAAATGTCTTACTATACTAAACTCCAGTCCAATCACTCCAAAAATCCTAAACAATTTTGGTCCTCTATCAACTCTCTACTAAATCCCAGTACAAAAAGCAACCCTTGTCCTGACACCAGTAAAACTGACACTGAATTAGACACCCTATTCAACTCCTTCTTTACTAACTCCATAGCTGAACTCACCAAGACCTTCCCCATTCACAACTCCTCCTCTTTCCTCAAGCCCACATCCCCCACATCTTCTTAACCTCCCAATCCTAACTTCTCCCCATTTCATCTAAAGCCCATCTCCACATCCTACATAAAAAAAAAACTTCTCTCTAGACTTAAGCCATGCTCCCCAGCCCCAGAAAATTTCCCCTCTCTCTAGCTAAAGCTTGCCGCTGACGGCATTGCCATCCCCATCAGCATTCTCATCAATAGATCCATACAGGAGTCTTATGTCCCCAAACTGTGGCATGCAGACTTTATCCTTTCCCTCCATAAAGGAGGTAAAAATAATACCATCTCTAACTTCTGTCCAATAACCACTTTCTCCCCAATCTCAGAAATACTTGAGAAATGCATCTACCTCCAGCTCATGCCTTAACTGACTCATAATCACCTCCTTACCCCAACACAAAATGGTTTTCATCCTGGACATAGTACAATAACTGCTCTTCTCTCTTTCTTAGACTTAGTAAATCATGCCCGTGTTTTCTGGAGAAATTCTATCCACTATCCTTCTAGATCTTTCCAAAGCATTCAACACTGTTTCACATACCCACCTTCTAAATCACCTTTCTAATCTTAATCTCTCACAAAACACCCTATTATAGTTCAACAGCTACGTCTCTAATAGATCACAAGCTGCGAAATGGCAAACTGGCACCTCAACCTTCCTACCTACCACTACTGGAGTTCCCCAGGGATCCATACTTGGCCCAATGCTCTTCAATGTATTTATTAATGATTTTCATACTGCCATTCCTAATACTAAAATAGTGCAATACGCAGACGACTCAACATTAGTTTGCTCTGCTCCTAATCTCCCTGACCTCCTAACAAAACCTCAGTTGGCCTTTTCAACTACTGAAAACTGGATGCTTCAAAATCATCTCTCCCTAAATGCTAATAAATCCAAAATTCTTCTTTTCTCCCCCTCAAAAACCCTCCACCTTGACAAACAATCTTTCAGTATCTTCAGCCATACTAACTCGGCTATAGAAATTGTCCCTTCTGCTAAACTACTTGGAGTAACCATAGATGAACACCTAAAATTTGCCACACATATTCAGCTAAACATTAACAAAACTCACCAGAAACTTGGCATGCTATACAGACACTCCAAATTCCTCTCTTCATCTACCAGACAAACTCTTGCCACTACTTTCCTACTTCCTTCTCTTCTTTATGGTGCTCCCCTACTTACCAGCTTATCCTCTTCCATCTCTTCAAAACTAGAAACATGTTACAACAAAATCACTAATTGGCAACAAAGGCTAATTACTCCTCCCACACTGCACATCTCTCCACCTGCTAAAGTGACTAGAACTTCCCAATCAACTCGACTTCCTTCAACTCACTACTGCCCACCAACTAATTTTCAAACCAACTTTATGCCCTGCTATAGAAAATATCTTACTTTTTTACACCCCCATAGAACCCTGAGATCTGTACACCAGAATCTCCTCTCTGTATACAAACCTAAACATCCTGCTGGTCACCTTCTCCTATCTTCTTCCTTAGCCAAAAAATGGAACTCCCTCCCTTCTTCTCTTAGATTCGCTGAAAACTATGAATACTTTAAAACTCAGCTTCATTCCTACCTTGCCCAGTATTGGAAATGTAACTGTATTCAACCTACTTAACATGCTTAGACTCTTCTATGTATGCTTTCTTGTACAACTTTTCTACTTATTCCTCAACCCCAGGCTGTTCTCCTAAACAGCTTCCTCTCTACATATTCCTCCATCCCAAGCTGTTCTCCTATACAGCTACCTCACTCCAAATCTAAAGACCTCCTAACCATCTGCCTCCCTCTAAGTTAAATATAATACTAAACTATTAATATTGCATTTCTACTTTAAATGTATATAATGTAAATACTGTATATAGTCCTTTGTCTCATCCCCTCTTACTGAGAACAATTTATCTTTACTAGCTACCTATATTAGCTGATGCTGTTTAACAATGGCGATCACACCTTCCATGTGTTAACTTCACTTTCACTAATGTTCAACTACCTCTCTATGAATACTCCAAAAACTATAATCTATGTTCTACTAACAGTGTTTTCTGCTAAACTTAAATATACTACAACCTTCAAATTTTTAATCTACAACTAATTAACTGTTTTCGCTATAATTGTGAACTCTTAACTAAGTAAATGCTATTCTCTTGCCTCTATCAACTTAATTATTGTACAAAGAGTTCTGTAAACATCTTTGTAAATATGTTTAAGACTTATCTTGCCATTATGCATTTGTAATGTTTCACATTACTTTGCATAATTTCATTTTTGTTTAATTGTATCTAATATGGAGCTTTTCTCCCTGGGCCTCCACTGAAAACAAGCTATTCGAGCCCAGTGGACCTCCCCGGTAATCAAACTGGAAATAAATAAATAAATACTAAATAAATAAATTAAGTGAGAACCTGGCAAAATTTAAAGCCCCCATAAACCCTAAGAACACTGCATAACTTTTCAAAAAACCCTATACAAGCATGTTAATAGTTGCATAGAGGCTGCTGTACCCACCAGAAAGAAGTACAAAACTAACTCAAAAAAACAAGCCACCCTGGTGGAATCACAAAATCAGTAGGCTGTATAACAGGAGGAAGAAAGTCATGGCAAAAATTAGCAGGTGCTTCACCCATCAGGATAAAAGCACTCTCATAAAACTAAACAAACAACTCAGAGGTCAAATAAAGTCTACTAAAGCCAAATTTGAGGTAAGGTTGGCCTCCCAGGCCAAGAACAACCACAAAACATTCTTTAGCTATGTTCCCAACCTCAAAGGCAATACACAATTGTGTGCGGAGCTCATTGTAAATGGAGCCACCTATACTGACCCAAAAGACATAGCAAACCTCCTGGCTGGTAAATTCAGATCCAACATTACCTCTCTCTCCCCCTCAACCTTCTCTCAAAAAATATCATCAAATATAACTCCTGCTGCTATCACTAGGCAACGGATCCTTAATGCTCTCTGTAAGACCAAGAACACTGCATCAATGGGCTCAGACAATATCCCAGGATACCTTCTAAATAGCATGAAACATGACCTATCAGGGCCTCTGTATTTACTATTTAACTGTGTCCTCCAAACAGGTTTTGTGTCTCATGAATGAAGGAAGGCAACAGTCATCCCTCTGCACAAAGGTGGGCCATCTACAGACCCTGGAAACTGCAAACACATAAGTTTGACAACTCTTATATGTAAAGCCATGGAAAGAATTATCATGGAGATGATCAACAGAGATATAGTAAGCCTCCAGACACTGGCCCCAGCCCAGTTTGGTTTTGTCAATGGCAGATCATGTCTACTCAACCTGGTGGACTTCTTTGAGAGGGTCACCAAAGCAAACCAAAGCAATGGATGAGGGCAAAATCATTCACACTGACTACCTTGACCTGGCCAAGGCATCTGACATGATAACCCACTCAGCATTGTTGACAAACTCAGAGGTTAGGTGCAAACCTGTATGTCACCCAGTGGATAGCAAACTGGCTCACAGGCAAGACCAGGAAGTTAGAACTGAGGAGTCCACCTCTACAAAGATGCCAGTCAGAAGTGGTGTCCCACAAGGATCAGCCCTTGGACTGCTCCATTTTGGCATTTACCTCTCAGAACTCAAGGCCAATGTCAATGGTCTTTAACTGAATAAATTTGCAGATTATTGCAAATTAGGAGCTGTCATTGAATCTCACACTAACACAAATGTTCTCCAGGAGGGGCTGACCACAGGGGCCTTTTTAAGACTAGCCATGCATCGCAACTCTCTGACAAGTTTTAATACCCTTGATAAGTGTAAGCAGGGGTTTGGGAGATGAACCATTTGCAGGTTACCTCTGTCCATTAGAGACAACCAAACCAGGGATGAATTTCTGGTTTCCCATCCAATTGTCCAAGTTGCACTTGAAGTGGGTTAGGGAGGAACTCTGCTTCAAATGGATGGGGAACCTATTCCATAGATGTGGTAGTCTCTGGGATACATACCTATCTCTCCACAGGACCTATGTATGTCACAGGGAGGGTTTAAGTCTTTAGAAGAGGTAATTCTGGTGCTGTTTGTTTTGTGGATATGCAGGAGATCCATCAGAATGGGGTCTGACAATACTCTGTATGCCAGGCATAGATCTTCCCTCAAAAGCCTGTAGGAGACTGAATATAGGGATAGGGCCTTGAGGTAATCTGCATAGGACATTTTATTTACACCCTGTATTCTTTTAGTGAGGAACATCTGTGGACATTCCATTTGTTAGATATGCCTGGTTAGGTCATACCAAAGGGGACATTGTACTCAATGATAAGTCTGATGAATGCTGAATACAGTGGAACAATGACTTCCTTGGACTTGTTTATAAGTTGTGCAATATGGAATGATTTCCTGACCACTGTAGACACATGATGGTCAAAGGCTAGATTACTATCTATATGTGTCCCTAAGTCCCTGACTATTGTGTCAAATCTAAGGGGTGTGTTGTCAATATAATAGTTACCAGGGATGTATGACTTCCAAAAGAATACTATTATGCGTTTCTTGGCATTTAGTTTTAGTCCATTTCTCTGACACCAGTTGTTTGTCTGTGTCAGACATTCCTGGAGAACATTTGTGTCAATATTTGTCCCACTCTCTCTTAAACGGGTTTGCAAATGCCTGTAGCTTGGTCTTTAATGTAGAATTTAACCTCTCCACAAGTCCATTAGCCTGGAAGTGGTAGGGGGTGGTCCTTAGGTGCTTTACCCCCACAGTGCTTCCACAGACAAGCCAGCAGGTCTGACAAGAAATTTGCAGCTCTAACAGTTAGTATTTCTCTTGGGGAACCTACCCTGCTGAAAATCTGTAGCAAAGCATTTGCCACCTTCTCTGCCTTGATGGAGGACAGAGCCACTACCTTAGGGTATCTAGTATCATAATTTACTACCACTAGGGTATGTTTCTTCCCTGTGGAACTTTGGGTATTCAGAGGCCCCACAATATCCATAGCTACCATCTGAATTTTTGCCTCTGTCACAGTCAAAGGCATCAGTCGAGCTTTGACCTTGTCTCCTGCCTTGCTTACTTTTTGGCACTGCTTACAGGTCCTGCAGTACCCTGTTGCATCCTTGGAAATCCCAGGCCAATAACAGTTCTGCATAATACGTCTCTTGGTAAGCTTTATGCCCATGTGACCTGCAAAGGGAATGTCATGGGCTATGGCTAGAAGTCCCAGATGGTAGGCTGTGGGCACTACCAACTGCTGTATTAACTCACCTTCTAGCTCTCTCTCAAGGGTGCACTCTCTATACAGTAACCCATTGTTCCAGTATACACATCCCCTTTTTTGAGAATCAGGTGCTTCTCTAGCTACCTCACTCAAGCTTTGTAATGTAGGGTCTGATAGCTCAGCCTGTATCAACTCTCTCTTTGTAACCCTTGCCAGCTTCCCTTCCACAGGAAGTCTGGTAACCTCTGACAGTGGTGCCTCACTGTCAGCCTGGGTACTACTATGCAAAACTGCCCTTGTAGTCACCCTGTCCAAGGGAACGTCAGTACCCACCAGCAGCTGTGGCTCATCTTCAGTCTCACTGCTACAGGGTAGCTCCCTCCCTGAAGTAGCCACATCACCAGTCCTGGATTCAGGTGTGCAGTCTGTCTGGGTCTCCCCAGGGTACCAAACCCACATGCCTGTCTCCAAGCCTGACTGAGTGTAACTGCATGCACAAAATGTACTGCATTATCAAAATCATTCCATATCAAGACATCTGCAGGGATATTCTCAAACACACCTACTTGCTTGCTTCCTTTTCCACCCTCCCAGTCAAGGTGAACTTTGGCCATAGGCATTTAGAATGGGATCCCTCCTAAAGGCCTGACTGGAGGAGACTGCTCAAGCAAGTACTGCTCCACTTTAACCACTGCAGGCTTCACAATGGTTATATCAGAGGTGTGTCTCTTTTGGCAGTGGCCTGTTTTCCATCTACCGAGATCAGATATAAACTCTGCTGGTAGTTTGGTACCCCTGTTGTCTCCAGACAACTTACCACTGGCATTATGTTATTCCCACTTGCTGGCTCCTCACCTTTTGTGCCCCACCTTGCCTGCATGGATATCTATATGCTACATGGCCCCACTGGTTACATTTAAAATATTTTACCCTTGATTCTGGCCATTTACCTAAACTAGTAGCTTCCCCTGTTACTGGTGGACTCTGTTGGGGTGGTTTAGGCAGCCCACCATGGGTTCCCTTATATCCATGTGCAGCATTGGGCATTCTTTTCATATGCAGTGATGCCCTGCTTGCTAGGTAAATGTCTCATTTTTCCCCAAATCATCTGCAGAGTTGCATTCCCTGTCTGCCAACCAGATTATCGTGTCCTCAGGCAAAGTGCTAAGGGCTTGGTCCCTCATGAAAAACCTGCCAGCTTTTCAGAAGTAGTGGTCTGACACCCACCTATGAAAACAAGTACATAGTTCAGCAATATAATCACATACACTTTAATCTGCCTTGTATCTATGCTCACAAAACTTTTTTCTGCAAGTCCAGGTGTTAACTTAAAGCATTGTAATAAACAGTGATTAACTTGATCATAATCTAAACACTCACTATCAGACAGTTTAGAAACAACAGTTACAGCTTTACCATGGAGTAAGGGGATGAGGAGCTTTACCCAGAGGCCTCGGTCAGCATTATACTGTTTGCATACTCTTTCAAACATGAATAAAACTATCAAAATTATCACCTTCTTGGTACTGAAGAAGAAATTTACTGACCTTTATTGCTTCTGGGGTATGGTTACTTCCTTCCCAATTACCTCCATGACCCTGGCAAACAGTCAGAATTTCCTTTTCATGTTGCCTCCACCTTTCATTTTCTTTGGTTTTCAATCATCTCAGTCTCTCTTTTTCTTTAACCTTCAAATGCCGCATTAACTCTGCTGATTCTAATTCCAACTGTTTGGCCTCCAGTTCAAGTCTCTTTAACTCCAGATGAATTTTTTAAGTCCTCAGAGGAAAAGTTGAACTGTCCTGTTTTTGGGAGCTGTACATCCCCAATGCCAGTTTGGTTGTCTTCCTGGTTGCTGATCTGTGATGCAGCTGTTATTAAGGCTGCAATCATTTTCACTTTAGTCAAGTTGGCATGCCCCAGTCATTTGGTTTGGCACATCTCAGCCAAATGGCTCCTTGACAGCTTGCCATAGTCTTCTGCTGACATCCTTGCCTGTTCTCCCTGACTGTGCTAACAAGTAAATAAATAAAACTATTGTGATATGAAGCCTTGAATGTCTACCATGTGTCAACTTGAGAGTAAAAACACCTTCTTTAGTGACCACTACTTACAAGCTACAGGAATTAGTAGCCACACCACTGCTCAATGGGTCTATATTATTCACCAAAATGTGATTTCAGCAAACACTTAATCATAGACCCATATCCAGCAAAAATCACTTCCACAATTTTCATTTTCTGAATTTACCAAGGGCAAGTAAATATTTGCCCTGCAGCACAACAGACCAACAGCTAAGTAAATCAAACCCACCCAAGTGCAGGGCTTCACCCCAACACACCCCCAACTATAAATACCAATTCTGAGATATACTACAGTGGAGAAAAGGGCAAAGTTATGTAGTTGGCCAACTACTTCATTGCCCTTGGAAAATTTGGTGAATTGCAGAAGTGATTTTCGCTGAACTGGGGTGAAAGATTAGGTGTTCACTGAAATGACATTTCACAAACTAATATAGACCCCTGCTCAACAATATGTGAGCATGTGATGATCCCTCCACTGCCAACCAATTAATATGTGCTGCCAACCACTGCTGCCAATATATGATGGCCACCACTATACGTCATTCCTATGCTGGGACAGTAAATAAGGAGCCCGAATCCTCACCTCTGACACTGGAGAGGGACATGCACTTGGAATACAAATGGATACACTCAGTAATTCCAGATGCAGACCTCTCTGCATCAAGTACAGTTTCCCTTAAGAGCACACAGAGAACACACTCAGCCTCAGGTCTGTATATCTCTATATCTGCCTCCCTCCAGATCCCCAATAAGACTCTCTACTGGTACAGCTGTAGGGTTAGGTCCTCATTCAAGTGTCAAAGCCAAGTCCTCTAGCAGCCTCTGTATAAACCCAGTGGTTCATGTCCCTGCCACAGCTAGCTGACACACACAAACTTTGAGATAATTGATTTACCCGCAGACACACACTTGGGAAAGGCTGACACATGTCTCCTAGCTGTGCCCCCTTCTGCCCAGACTATAAAGTAGATTCACTGCCACCCAGTGGTGGCTTCAAATAAAAGGGAGGCTGCAGGAGACAGCTGAATTGGTGTGGCCAACAGGAAGGGTTGTGGTCAACTAGAAAGGGGTGGGGCTATGATAAAAACTGCAAAAACTGGGACTTTAAATACACTACCCTCGGTACCAAACAGTCATTATGAGAGTCCAGTCAAGACAAAATGAAGTGTAGAAGAAAAAAATATTTCAATGCACTGGCTACATGGCAGCTTACTTAATATCTAGCTGGAAACAAAAAGGTTGTGAGGCATGAAAAAAGAAATTACTTTTTAAATACATTACTGGAATGCCAGTCAAAATCAAGTATAAAAAAAATAAGCAGCACTCAACTCAAATCACTTCTTGCACTGCAATTCTAATTATAACATATCCAGCTTTATAAAAGTACTAAGTAACATGCTGAAAGTAGCAGTCTCTGTGATACCCCCACTTGTAAAAACGTTTCTTAGCTAAAAAAGGCCTGCTGCCTGATAACAACTATCTACTTGTTTCATGGAGAAAACATGATCAAAGTAAAAAATAAACAGCAAACCACACACAAGCTCGAGATAAATTGCTTATAGGATTACTGCACAGGTTATGGACCACACATGATATATTGACATTCTGTTTAGTTTACGGGTAAAGCCTGCAAAGGTGATTGCAAGTCTCCAACAAATGTAATGAGCTCCTGAAGATACTATAATCCTGTCCTTTATTGTAAATGCTGTCATATGCATTTCAATACCCAAGCCTTATACACAATCTAGTTATGTAAATATTCTCTGCATGGCAAAATCAAAAAGGCTTTCAATGTTGGTAATTCTTTAACAGTATGCTTATTAAAGCTTACTTGCATCTTACAATCTCTGACAAGCTTACTTGATAGTCATTAAATCATTGCTACTTAAACACTGAGCAAAAGGCTCTGCAACAACATGCATTTTCTGAATAAGAAGCATAACTCAACAGTATAAAAATATCACAGAAAACCAGAACATTCTGCAAAATCAAGGACAGATGAAAAGCCACTGCAGTATTTGTGTCTACCTTGGATGGGGGGATACTTTGCACACTTACACTGCATAACTGCTCCTTGCCTTGCTTGGACACATCCAGAATCACTACATGGGAGAGTGGGGTGCAAGTATGTCACAATTTGAAATGTCTCTGGCTGACGGTGATGGCCCTGACACATTTGTCATACCTCTCAACCTCAGAGCAAGAAATCTGGACAAAGCCATAAATAGAAGTGGGACAAAGGCCCAAAACTAAGGACAATTTTTAAATATTGCTCTTATAAACTTAGAAAGATAATAGAATATTAGGTCTTGCATTAGTATGAATTTTCTGAAGGGCATAAAATCTGAAACTCACGTCTGTCATTATTTTCTAACTTCACTCTTTAATGATTTGCCACTAATTTGCCAGAAAACCACAATTTTATGAAAAATGAACCAAAAATGTGATGCAAAAATATAAAATAGCCATACAATACAGCTGTGAACCTGTCAAAGAAGGGACACTTTTTTAACATTAGTACTGTTAACTTGAGCAGCAGACAAAATAAGAGAATCTTCATGCATTTCTGAAATTAAAAGTAATCTATTACTTAAATCATTACAATTATTTATTAATTGCAAACCCTCCACATTTTCTTCCAAATTTGTCATTTTGCGGAGGGATTATTAGGGGGAGAGCAACATTTTGAGCCAAAATTGGGGACAGTTGAGAGGTTTGGATATACCCAATTCTATAAAGCAATTTATTTGCTCATATCTCTTAATGCAGGAAATCTGGACAAGGCCAAATATATTGGGGGCACATACAAACAGTACTAAAAATTGCTCTTGTATAAACTTAGACAGTTGACAGAATAACAGGTCTTGCTTTAGCATGCATTTTTCTGAAGAGTATGAAGTCTGAAACTCAATGTCTGTCATTATTTAGTGACTTCATTCCTAAATGATTTGCCAGAAAACCACAAATGTTATGAGGAACAAACCAAAAATAAGAAGCAAAAATCTATTAATTCTGCAAAAACCTGGACAGTTGAGACGTATAGTTCAGCCGGGGCTGAGTTTGCCGCCCTTCCCCGCTCACAAAATCATGGTTGAATAGGGCTTCCCCCCTGCAGCTATCCCAATATCCCATTGCTTTGGCTATTTCGCCCATTTACCATAAAGACTGTAATGTGCATACGGCTTTACTTCAATGGTGATTTGGATTTCATTTAAAAGTTTTATTTTACATTTTAGAGCACAAACACTAATAGACATCTGCTAAACAAAGCAATCCAGTTTCACAATGAAAATAGACTTAGCATTAAAACTTCTCTGCCCTTGAAACTCACATTCATTGAAACAGCATCAACACCCACATTCAAAAAAATACATCTGGCCAGTGGCAGATAAAGATTAACTTGGGCTGTTTTCAAATCATAGGTCCCTTGCACAGGAAACATACATGTGTTCTTTGATACACCATCCTTGTTCTTCTTCTTTCAGCTTTTCCCAGTTAAGGGTCACCACAGTGGAACTCTGGTCCGCTAATGATTGGCAGTAGATTTTTTTATGGGTGCCGAGGTATTAAATTATATTCCTTGTATAATACAGTACAGCTGTTAGAGGGCATTTTAAATTTATTGTTTTGAACATTTTTCCAGTAAACAGTGAAACAAAATGCATGCACCAATAATGGCAAAACTGCCCATTTCAGAACATTTCCATCATAAAAGTCTAATCAAACTTCTACAATCCACCAGTATCAGTAAATATGCACAATCTCTGCAGAAGTAAAAGTCATCTAAATAATTCCACATTAAAGAGATCTGTAACTAATGAAGAGGTTGCTGCTAGCACACAACTTTATATTTAATTGTTTCATCTACAAATAAAGTGCCTCTTGCTATTGAGGAATAAATTGCCTATGCTACATTAAAAAATGATAAGCTAGTAATATTGCAATATGGAATGGATGGCAAACTGATAACAGGTTCATCGTTACTAGGTATCTCCAGAAAAGAGGACATTTGCAGGACTGCAGTATTTACCCCCTTTACAAATACTACACAGTACGGCATCAGTAATGCATCTATATACTGTGGGAGTAGAACCCACAGTCTTCTGCATCAAATGCAAGTACACTATCTGTTGTGCTATTAACACATGCAGCCACAGCATCAGCAGCACTAAACTTCACTTCAAACTCTCAGCTCCTTGTAAAATGCACTCAACACAACTATATCTCTCAACTTTGAAGCACATATAATCTGAAAAAAGCCACACTTTATTTGGGGGGGACAAACCCCAAAAACTAGGGACACATTTTAAACATTGCATGCATAATCTTGAAAAGTTGCTAGAATAAAATGCTGTGTTACCGCCATGCATTTCACTGCCAAGTCTTGAACCGATGACTCTGCACACTACAGTCAGAACAACATACCACTATGCCAAATCAGCTGTTTCATGAAAGCAAGGTAGACTGAAATGTAAAAGGCTATCATTTAGTGAATTCAGTTCTCACCATAGCTCTCAACTTCTTAGCACAAAACACCTAGACAAAGCCAATAATGGGGGAATACAGCCCTAAAACATATTCACTGAATTCAGTTTGAACCACAGCTCTCAACCTGTTAGCACGAAAAACCTGGACAAAACCAATAATGGGGGAATACATCCCCAAAATAGGGACAGATTTCAAATATTGATCTTATAAACAGAAAATTGCTAGAATAAAAGGCTTTATGTTACCATGTATTTTCTGAAGAATATGAAGTCTGAAATTCAAATGCCTGTCATTAGTTAGTGAATTCAAAATCCAGAAAACCACAGACTTTATGAGGAGAGAAATGAGGCAAAAAATTCACAAGTGGTCGTGGGTATGGAATTCAAGATCTTGCTTCCTACTCCCAAGTTACAGGGTTTGAGTCTAGCCACCAGGTATATTTCCTGATCTAGCTACTGGGGCATTTTACACAGACACACACACACACACACACACACACACACACACACACACACACACACACACACACACACACACACACACACACACACACCTTCTGTATAAACAAAAACAAGTTGTACCTACACACACCTTCTCCTTCCATATAAACAAAAACAAGTAGTACCTGCAGTTTCAGTCCAAAGCAGCTTTGTTACTGCTATTGCAGGCTGTCTTCCAAGTCTGGACTGTTTTACCAGCAGTATGGATTCTGTGCGCATGCTCCGGACTGGTTCAGTGGCAGTCCCGACTCGGGAAAAGCAGAGAGTGCATATGCATGAGTTCCAGGTACTTTTGTTTTTGTTCATTTATTTTTCTTTTGTACAGCTGGGGGGCTGCAGTTCTGCAGCCCAATAGCACAAGCCACCCCTGCTGCCACCAGACACTTCACAGTCTAGCTACTCTAAGGTCCTTAACAAAGAGTGTCCAATTATACCATGTAATATAAATGGTAGTAGTTCACCAAGATGGCTAGGCCTTCTCGAGTGGCCCAAACAGTGTCACCAAATAAATATAAGTACTCTCAAAGGTTAGATGCTGTCTGCAAGAACCAGCCAATATAAAAGTATTAAATATATTTAATAATAAATAATAAAAGTGCATGGAAATGCTGATTATATATTCACAGTAAACCACAGAGTTCAAATCACAGGAAATATTGAAAAGAACACTGAAGGACAGACTCAGACAAATAAAGAAAAACAATATCTAAACTAAGTTTCACTATGTTCCTGACTGGATCTAATATAATTTTACCGTTCCCTAGTAACTTACTTACTTGGGCAAGGCAAGATGAAATATGTGAGCAGTCTTTCTAGTCAGGCCCCAAACAGAATACTCTATATTCTGAGATTACTCCCTGTAAAATATAATGTCCAACATGGCTTGCAGAATGACCTTATCTGGTCACCTGACTCTAGGTTCCCACAATATTTCCTACTGAAGTTTGAGACAGGACTTTAGAAGACTGCTACAATACACATTTATCTTTTACGGCAATGCCTGGAACTAGAAACATTTACAACACTTCCCACTTCCTCTACAAAAGGTAACATATAATGGCTGCTCCCACCCCTACAATCTCCGAGACTACGCAGCACTGTTGGGTGCCATTCAGTGATTTAATAGCTCATTTACATTTGCCTTATTCTTTTTAAAATATGTCAGCTGGTTAAACATTGATGTGCCAGTGTCCTCTATTAAAATATATATATATATTTAATTCAGATACCATAATACATATAAAGTTCTCTTTATTTCAGCAGGGTGGACTGTTGATACATTTTAACACAATTAACACAGGCAAAGCTCAGAAATACATTGTCAGCAGAAGCATTACTACCAATCAGCTCGATATACAAATGACATATAATTATTTAAAAACTCCAGCTAGCTGTGCTGGGAGTACCTCCCATTGTCACAGTTTTTTAATTAATTTGTATTTAAGCCTTCTGGCCAGAGCGGGCCCACCCCAGCCATGGGACCCTAGGCAACTGCCTATGTCATCTAGTGCTGGATCTGGCTCTGAGCTGGCATAAGCCTATAGGTCTAACAACTTTATCACGTCCACTTCTTTTCCACTCTGGAGCTTAGAAGCTCCCAGTCCAGTGTAGACAGATTCATATATATATATATATATATATATATATATATATATATATATATATATATATATATATATATGTGTGTGTGTGTGTGTGTGTGTATATATATATATATATATATATATATATATATATATATATGTATATGGATTCCTATTACAAGAACAAAAGTTCACTACTTCGAACTTGTAATAGGAAGCCTCAGTTCTGCGAAAGTTCACTTTAACGAAAGTGAACATTTGCGTAAGTGCACTTCACCAAAAACACAGCAGCACAGTGGAGGACATAAAAAACAAGCAATGTCCTCCACTATGGTGTGATAGTCACTGACCTTAGGGTTAGGGCATGGGTTAGGGTAAGGGGATAGTTAATAAAGCTATCCCCTTACCCTAACCCATGCCCTAACCCTAAGGTTCGTGACTATCGCACCATAGTGGAGGACACTGCTATGTCCTTCACTGCACTGCAGTCATCACAGAGCTTAGGGTTAGGGCACGGGTCATGGTAAGGGGATAGCCCATAGGGCTATCCCCTTACCATGACCCGTGCCCTAAACCTAAGGTCCGTGAGTACTGCACAGAAGTTCAGTACAACACCCGTTCGTTATACTGAACTTCGCGTAAGTGCACTTTCGATTAAGTGCACTTTCGCTGCAGTGAGCATTCCATGCACTATTTTGAATTAGTGAAAATTTGATGTAGTGTATGGAACCCATGTGTATATATATATATATATATATATATATATATATATATATATATATATATATATATATATATATATATATATATATATATATATATATATATATATATAAGCATACATGCCACAACCTACTCCTTTATCCCCCCATTCTCTCACTCTCCTTCCTTGATATGTCAGGGTGTGATTTTCACTTCTGATCCATTAATAGTTTCTTTCTTCTACTTTAATAACCAGGATACTTATAATATTGTCTCTGCTACTTTTCTCCCATCATACCACAGTGTTCCTTTTTTTTTTTTGACCTCACATGTCATGCATTTCCTTGTAGAGATCACTCCTCCTCCTTCATTATTTCTTCTCTGTCATTACTTACTAAAGAATACTCTGGTATCATTTTGTCTCCCTTGTCACTGTTCATATTTTAGTGATACTTGCAATGCATGCATTCCCTTCCTACATCACTGCTTCACATTTCCCTTGTTCCTTTCCAAACATAATAACAATAATAATAATAATAATAATAATAATAACAATAATAATAATAATCAGCCTTTTGCTTTGACACCTTTTTGCATTCATTTGCTAGATTCTGTCTCCCTTCTTTCCATCTGCCTGGTGCATGACAGCCTAATCTTCTCTTCTACCTTAGCGGCACTTTCCATCTTCATTTAAAGGTGCAGTCATGGATATGTACTTTTCCATCTCAGTTTTGAGCAATGCTGTCCCTTCTGCTTTATTGAAGGAGACTGTCCCTGAGATAGACAGTTTGCCAGACCTCCTAGCCAATTATAAATTTCAAGCCACTCTCTCTTTTTAATACAAAAAAACAGTTATATTCCCCAAAATTTTCCTTCCTTGACTTGGTGGCACAGTTTATACTAATGAAAGTGGTACCTTTGATTTCTCCTGGTATATCTCTGCTACCTTTCTATCCCTAATTGTTATTGCCTCAACTGTATCCTCTGACAGATTGCAAACAGCTATAGTGCAACACAGCATGCATTCACCTTTCCCCTTGGTGACCACCTTGGGCATCTTTTCTGTCTGTACTAAGGCTTAGTCTGAAATATTCACTGTGATTTGGTTTTCTCTACCTCACTTGTCAGAATTCTTGCATACTGTGGTGACTGAATTTCCAGTCACTCAACCCCTTATTCCTTACACACTGACTCATCTACTTCATGTCATGCTCCATGTCATTCCCCCTCCAATTTACAACAACCTTTCCCAATCCTGTAACATCCCAGCCATCCTCCTGGCATCTGCCAGCTTCTTCTCTGTGCTATGCCTGGTCAGTTTCCTCTCCCTTCTATATACTTCCAGCAATTTATCCTTATAGCTGCCCAGCATACCTCTCAATCTCTTGGTACAAAAAATATGGACAAAGGGAAATGTAATGGGGGGATAAAATGCCCAAAAATAAGGACACATTTTAAATATTACACTTAGAAACTTAGGAAGTTTTATTTTAATTTATTTATTTAACATTCATTTACCAGGAAAGTATGACTTGGAATGAGCCAATTTTCAGTGGAGGCCTGGGGAGAAATACTCCAGATGCATGTCTTTGTAATGTGGGAGTAAACTGGAGTACCTGGAGGAAACCTACATGAACACAGGGAGGACATGCAGACTCTGCACAGAAGGCAACCCAGCTAAAAATTGAACTGGAAAACCTCTTGCTGTGAGGTGACAATGCAAACTGCTGCACCACTGCACCATCTATCCAGTTGACAGAATAATAGGTTTTGCATTGGCATGCATTCTTTGAAATGTATGAAGTCTGAAACTCAAATATCTGTCTTTTATTACTGACTTTAGTCCTCAGTGATTTTCCAGAAAACCACAAATTGTATGAGGAGCAGACCAAAATATGTGGCAAAAATCTGGGCATTCTGTGAAAATATGAACACATGAGAGTTATGTTGTTCAGTATTGGCTCCCTCTTCTCTTTCTCCTCAGTCTTTCTACTTGCTGACCTCCCTCCTCTTTTTTCCCCCGTCCAATGTCTTGTTCATTACCTTGTCTATCATTAAACTTCTACCATCCTCTCCAGTCCTCACCTATGGATACCCCATTGATTAAATACCCCACCACCACCACCACCTCTGTCTGCTCTGGCTCGGCTATGCTGTCTGTTTTACAGACACTTTATTATGAGTACCTACTTTCTGTGATACTCTTTATCAGTCTTATCTAACTCCCCAGCCATCCTCACATTTGACAGGGTGTCCCTAACTGCCCACTTCTCCTCTTCTTCTGATGTTGCCCTTGACATGAAAATATCTGTTTCCACTTCTCAAGTATCATTTGCCACTTAGTATCATTTGCCACTTATGTCGGCCCTTTACCTCTACTTTGGTTTTGTACTTGGCATTTCATTCTTAATTACCTTGTCTTCTTTCTTGATTACTGCCTCTCTTGTTCCCTTGTTTTCCTCCATTACTGTTCTACTGTCTCCATACTCCACTTGGCAGTGCTGTTGTTGTTATTTCTGAGCATATCCTCTTAAACATAGTATATCCCATTCAGTTTAACTACTCTGTCTTTTCTCTTTATATTCTCCACACCTTTCCAGTCTATCTCTGCAATTTTCCACCTCACTAGACAAACTCACTACCATCTGCATAGTATTGACAAACTATGGAATAAAAGAATGTATGTTAACCTTTTGTGCATAACAAGAGTGTATATGAGTATGTGTGTGTGTGTGTTTGTATGCATGCATATGTGATTGCATATAGAGAATTATAAATGTAATAATGGCTTGAGAAATGCTGTCTTTGGATTCATTTAAAAATAATACATTGTATTTAAAAATTAAGTGCTCACTTTTGTTTCAATAATATTTATTCCAGAACTTCATCAGTGGTTCCATTATTAGTTATGGAACAAAAACACTTAACAAGTGTTTTAATTAGATGATATATTATTTAACTAAATCCAGTGGCATCATTTCGCAAGGCATTTTTTTTTTTTGGTAGTTTATAACAAGTTGAATTCAGTTTGTGGATAAGTTTGTGGATGTGCATGTATGCATTTATTTGTGAGTTGAGGATATATAAGAGTTGTGTTAGTATTCATATTTCTTTTTTAGCCTTGAAGTTAAAATGCTAATGGAGTTTACGAATGCAGGACACAAACATAACACCATCTTGGAAGTGTGTTGGAAGAAGCAAACTGTAAGTCTTCTGCTGTTTAATTAGTGCGTAGCAATAGCATATGTCAGAGTTTGTGGCATAAGAGGCTCTTTTTGACACATACCTCTCAACTGTCCATATTTTTGTCTCATATTATCAGTCTGCTCCTAATAAAATATGTGATTTTCTGGCAAATTTCTGAGGACTGAAGTCACTAAATATTGGCACACATTTGAGTTTCAGACTTCATATCCTTCAGAAAAATGCATGCTAACATAAATCATAGTCTTGCAACTTTCTAAGATTATAAGAGCAATGTTTTAAATCTGCCCACGCTTTTGGACTTTTGACCCACCATTATTTTAGGCTTTGTCCAAATCTCTTGTGCTAATATGTTAAGAGGTATAATTTGTCATCAGATTCTGTCTTCTATATTTCTGTACTTCAAGCCCACAAAGAAGGACTTTTTGGGGGGGGGGGGCTCAGGGAGGGGATTTCTTGTAACATGGTTTCCATTTTTGCTACTTCCCATTTTGAAACACTGCTGTTCTGATTTGTTTTTATTTTCAATAGCATCTTCTCCTATAGTTGCACAGCTTCTCAAGATCAGACATCAGACCTGTCATTTTGAATAACGGTGAGCACAAGAAAAGGTTTTGATGTTTATATTGTATTCAGCAATAGAGAGATTCATAATTTACTTTCAGGATTTACAACTTTAGTTTGGCAAGTGCTAATATTAGATGCACTGTTTTATCCTAGAACGGTGCAACAAGTGGATTAAATGTCATCTTAAAATCTCTTTTACATGCTTATTTCTTAAAGCTGTATTAGAGACAAAAATAGTGTTACATTTCCACCCCTAATGCAAACTCAGCTCATGAGCTTGCTACTTAATGTCACACCTCTTGTTGACACATCTGTTTGGCATGCCTGTTATTCATTAGTTATTTAGTGGCATAAACAAAACAATACATATAACTATATTCATTAGTTCGACTTCATATTTTATTTCTACATTTCTTGTTAAAAAGGGACTATCTGGTGTTTGCAGTCCAACCACCTGATAAATAAACAAAATTATTTTAATTTACTTAAAATTTAACATTTAAATGGGTGTTGCTTGCTATTTGTTTGTAGACAAGCTGATCGTGCAGTATAAATCAGCAAACAAACAGTTTTGAAGTTCAGTAGTTCTATTTCAACAGAAGATTGAAGTGCTTTGCTTCCGTCATGTTTTAATGCACCTTGAAATGAAAATGATTGATTTTTAAGGGTATAATATTATCCTGTTGCAATGGGAATTCATCTTCAGAAGCATTCTGAGATAGACTTTGTGAGGACTGTGGCTAAAATAGAAGGATTATAAAATAGACTGAATACTCCTAGAAAGACAAAGAAAAAAAAAATAAAGCATGGCCAGTTAGAAGCCATGTAGCTGAAACACTTATGTCCTTAAGGGATGATTTGTTTATATCTTATTGGACTCCACTATAGGCAGTTTAAGGTATTACTTAGTGAGGACACTTTTTGGAACACATAAATATAAACACAAGAAACAAATAAAGAATTCTGTATTCATTGAAATAACCAAATGTGTTGTCTTTTATGTACCTGAATATGAGTACTTTGCAAGTGTATCAGAAATGACGGCTTCTCTATGATAATTCATTTTTATACTTCTCTGTGAAAATAATTGTCAGTACTTTCATTTGGCAAAAGTGTGCTGCTTATTGACATACGAGTATATTGAAAGAACTATCTAGTTATTACTGTTAAAAAAACTTTACACTGGTGATGCACAGTTAGGCAGAAAAGGGGAAGCACAGTTAGGCAGGAAATAAGTATGACATATATACCTTTCATGCATCAGTCTATGATATTCTCTGGTGCAAACATGACATCTACTTTCGTACGTTCATAGGTTTATACAAGGCCAATAACCACAAGGGTGTTTACAAGCCCAGCTTTGCAACCTAACCCAACTGACTTTTGTTCCTGAGTTCTTTGGATGCCTATATGGTGGGGTGGATTAATAAAGAGGTAGCTAAAGGGTATGTGGGGGGGGGGGCGTGTCTTTTGGGGATTAATTTACTTACTGCCATCCTCTATCAGAGACATGGGGGATAGACCAAAGCTGAGTTGGCAGTTTCCCATCCAGTGATAAAGGTTTCTTTTGAATGTTGTCAGGGATGAATTTTGCTTGAAATCAAATAATGTAGATGGGGGACTTATTCCATAGTGGGGGGATCCTTTGAAACACATATCAGTCTCTCTAGCATGTTCTGTTTATGTTGCAGGCAATGTTCAGGTCCTTGGATCTAGTGTTTCTGATGCTGTTTATTCTGCAGATGTGCAAGAGATCCATTAGTGTTGGATCTGAGGGTGCTTTATATGATAGGCATATTATAAGCACAGAGATACGACCTTAAGGTGATCTGTGTAGGATAGGGTATTCATATCTGGGATTCTCCTAATGAGGAGCCTTTGAGGATGTCTCAGCTGCTGTAAGTGCCTGGATAGGTACATATCAAAGGGGGCATTGTACTCAATGATGGATCTGATAAGAGGTGAGTAGTGTGGTACTATAACTTCCTTAGACCTAGCTGCCATAACCTTGCTTATGAGCTGGGTGAGGGAATGATTTTCTTATTATCTTGGCTATGTGTTGGTTGAAGGAAGGATTCTTGTCTACATATGTTCCCAGATCCCTAATTATTCAATCAACTCTTAGGGGTGTTTTATTGTTGGAGTAATTAGCTTTGGTTGATGATTTCCCAAAGGGCATTTCATCGCATTGAGTTTTAATCCGTGGCTTTGGCACCAGTCATTTATTTGTATTAGGAGGTTGCTGTTGTGAGGGGAATCTCTGATAGCTCCCAATGTACAGTCACCTGCAAACTTGGTGAGCCAGAGGCTTTTTACACTCGCCTTTAGTTCCAAGACATAGATGCCAAACAGGGACAGTCCCAACACAAAACTGTGGGGTAATCCACTGGTGACCAGTCTCCTGATGGAGATGGTCTCACCAATCCTGACTTCTTGGGTCTTATGTGTGAGTCAGACAGAAACCCAGCAAGTTATGCAAGGATTTAGACCTAGTTCTTAGGGATTGTCAGCAATACCTGAGTGGGGTATTGTATCAAATGCCTTGGCCAGGTCAAGGTAGGCGGTATGCACAGTTTTTCTCTTAGCCATATCCTTGCTAACCTTCTCAAAGAAATCTACCAGGTTAAGCAGGCAGGACTTTCTATTAACAAAGCCAAACTGGGGTGGGTCCAGGGTCTGTGGATTGCCAATGTCCTTGTTAATCATTTCCATAATAATTAGTTCCATGGCTTTGCATATCAGACTTGTCAGACTAATAGGTCCATAGTTCCCAGGGTCAGTTGATGGTCCACCCTTATGAAGAGGGATAGGTGCTGTGACCTTCCATTCACCTGACACGTAACCTGTTTTGAGGCTGTAGGTGAAGAGTGCCTCAAGTGGTCCTGCTAGGTCTTGTTTTACACTATTTAGGAGGCAACTGGGGATATTGTCAGGGCCCATTGCAGCAATGTTTTTGGCCTTAGGATCTGCTCCCTGTAGATGGTTGGGAAGGATATGCTAGAAGGGATTTCACAGGGGGTAGTGGGGGCTGAAGTTAGAGCTGCATTTATCAGCCACTAGATTTATGTTACCCTGGTCAGTGAAAATTGTGCCATTTACCACCAGTTATGCACACTGTTGAGTGTTACCTTTAAGGTTCCTGACAAAGTTGAAGAAGGCATTGCGATTTTCCTTTGCCTCGAAGGCTATCCTGATCTCATAATTGGCCTTGCTTGACTTATTAGACCTCTTAGTTTCTTACTTAGTTGAATCAGAGAGGCTTGTCTTTATGAGAGTTGCTGTTTCTGATTTTGGCCATGCTTTTTTTCTTTTGTTATATACCTTGTTAAGGTAAGGATTTCACCAGTGGAGTTTGCTTTTGGTGTTAGATCTGAGCTTACTTCTGGTTGGTATGGAAGCCTCAATACAGCCATTTATATGTTTCTACATGGTTTCTGCAAATAATTCATAATTAGCTGTTTTTTCAGGGTTGTAGGCATGAATTTTGACATTAGCTGTTTTTTTGGGGGGTTGGGGGCATGAATTTTGACAAACTGTCACTTAAAAAGATGTAATTTGCTTTAGAAGGGTTCCTAACTGTTAAGGGTTTAGCTAGAGTTTACAAACTGATTTTTATTTTGATGGAGATAGGTTTGTGGTCTGACGTCACAAATGAGGTGCAACACTGCCCCATGTTGGTGAGTACTAAGTCCAATATGTTGATCCTTTGGTTGGAGTGCACACTATCTGTCCAGGGTGTTTTGTTTTGATAAAGTTCAGGAAATGTTGTGCCTGTAGGTTACAGGCAGTGTATGTTTCTCAGTTTCTCAGTCTACAGAGGAGTAGTTAAATTAAGAGTAGGGTATTTGGTTGGATGGTGAGCACCTGTAGTGGGTCTAGGTAAGAGTTATGAACTTCATGGGTCATAGAGGGTGACCTGTAGGTGGCCAGGACATGGTAAGGAGTCTTGTCTATGGAAGCTTGGATATGGGTGAACTCCAGGGCATCATCCTGTTTAACCAAGTTGGAGTTTTATTTATTGCTAATATAAATCAAGGCACCTCCATCTTTAGCACCTGTCTGTGCTGCTTTAGGTCTAAATGCAGAGAACGCACCATAGCCTTCTACTGCTGGATTACTTTCTGCGTCTTTAAACCAAGTCTTGGGGGACAGTACTGATGTCTACCTTCTCCAGTGGAGGGCTTGTAGTGTGCAGAGTTTCTTGTTTAAGCTTCAGGCATTAAGCAGTAACACCTTAAGGTTACTTTGAGGCTTTCTCTGCTTTGCTGGTAGTTTTCTTTATTTTTACATTGCCTTAAACAAGTCTTTAAGGAGGTGGGTAAAGTTTTAGCTAATATCCAAAAGCCCAGGAGCAGGTGCAGACCATCTCTGGCAAAGCAGCATGGTCTGGTAACCATGATCCTCCACGATGATCGATATTGGATTCCCCTGGAGTGACACCAGAATCTAAGCCAATTATTAAAATCAGTCATTTTCTGTTCATACTGTGGCATCATCCTTGATGAAGATAGAATGCTGTTCAATGCAAGCACATGCCTGTCTGTGACATATTTGGAGAGATCCATAGTGTCTCTTTTCATATAGTCCAGAACTGTTAATATCACAAACCAAATATATCACTGTAAAGTATGGATAAAGTAATGTAATAAATGCAGTCAACAATGTTTATTAAAATTGTTAGACCCAGGTGGCATCAGACATCTCAATGAACACAGACAGATGACAATGTGAGTGTTTTGCAGAGCAATCATCATCACCATGGGATGAGAATGACACTACTGGACATAGGTGATCAACTGTCTGTGTTACTCTAATGTAATAATAGGTCTAATAGGGTGCCCCCACTGAAGGCTCATACTGTGGTCTGCTCTGCCCCTACTGTGTATGGAAACTATTGGCCAGGTAGCCCCACAGAGGAGACTGATGGAGTGACATCAGTATGTAGAGGTGAAGGAGCATGACTGTAATCTGCTGTCTGGTTATGACTTCCGGGCGCACAGCAGATGGGCCAATATCAGAAATGTCTGCACATTGGAGCATAGACCCTAATGCCTGAAGGGCAAGTTTGGTTCTTCTGAGAGGAAGCCTGCTTCTCCATGTGCAATCAGTTAAGCACAGTCAGGGCACGCAAAACCCAGCTTGTACTATGGCATCGCTGTAGTACTATAGAGGCCAGAGATTCTACTGACCATGCCACAGATAATATACTTTCATTCTGAGCAGCCAATAAAGCCATTACCTCACTGTGTCTGCACTTCTCTCCTTCATGCAGCACACCCAGCTGGTTTGCAGCATGATCTGTGAGATGGGCAAGTGCACAGATGTCAGATCTATGACATTGCTGGGAATGTTCATTTGCCTATAGGAGTAGGTGGGCACCCTCTGATACCTGCCCATGCACAACATATGCATGCCCACATCTGACAGTCAGCATCAATGGGTTATGGGGAAATGTCAACATCAGCAAGAGTCTCAACTTGGATCTGTTGTTCACTGGCCTCATCTGGTTCACCATACGAGGTGCCCTCTTTGTCAGAATGGTTGGACATGTTTCCCTCCACATATGATGCTACACCTGCATCCAGATGACTCACCATCTTGGCTTGACTATATCACCATGTCACTTTCCTGTGTGCCAGGGACCATGCTACCATACTGAAACACATCAGATCCCACATCATGATCACTGGATGGGTAATGGAGGATACAGATAGTTGCTGTGATAAAAGAAGAGAGAGATGACACAGATCAGGGCAACATGGTTACACCACATGCTGGATAACATTAAAGACATACAACGCATATATCTCATTGCAATGTTACAGATAATTATCATTAAGTCTTGTCTGTGTATGGGTCATGAAATCTATATAACAGGGAGCTGACAATTAAATTACATAGCCAACATACATGACATATGGGAGGAATGCAAATATAAAACATTTCTGACAAGTCCTCCTGGAAAGATGGTGTGATAGAAGAGGGATGAGCTTCAAGTATTGTAGGGAAAAAAAGTCAGCATTATTAATCACATCATTACCAGCACGAACCATTCAAGTGCTGTTAAAACATACAGTAAGCATTGCATAGACATACCACTTGTTTATGCACTTGATGATGATGCAGTCTGGCCTAAAAATAGGTAGAAGGACAGAGTATTAATGGAGGATAACAACAGGAGTAACAGCAATGATATGTATGAAAGATAGGTAATAACATACCACTGACTGTGCATTTGTGTGCTATACTGCAGATCCTGCAATGGGAAGGTAAAGAGAATGACAACACAGTCATGTATGCAGGCAACAAAATACTGACTGCATGACATATATGACATTGTAACAGGGGCTGCAGATACTCATGTGATGGATGTTGTAGATGTCTCTGTATTGAAAAACAGTGACACTGATGTATCACAGCTCTGCTACACATTGCTGCAAGTTATGAAGCTGTTGTGGTAACATGCCTAGTCTGTCTGTACTTGCAGCTTCATGGCTTGGGCCCTTATTGGGTGCCCCTGTAGTGTACAATGCTAGGGAAATATCAGTATGACAGTAACTAGCAGTGTCTTGACATGAGACTGAGGCAATACCAGGTAGGGGTCACAGTAACACAGAATGGAGATACTCGCCTGCCATTTCCTGGTGTTGTCCAGCAGTGGATGGACCTGTCAGTATTAATACAGACAACTTTACACGTCAGTTGCATTGTTCCAGCTGTATTGCAGTTGTATGAGTATGTCATTGCACTTATGTTTATGATCAGCACCCTATGTAGATGTGTGCATGGTTCAGTTCCTCTGCTGGAAATCCAAAACAGCAATACACGAATATGCATTCAACAGCAATATGCAATGATTTACTATATAGTCATCCATGTCATGCAAAGCATGACAATTTTTTGCCTAAAACTCCTGCTTCTAACCCACCCTGAATATGCATCGCTCCCCACTTACCCTATGCAAGGATGCAAGAAATTTTGTGATTTCATCAGGGATAGTCAATGGTGGTCCACCACCAGTGGTATCCCTCAGTCTCTCATACTGTCATAACCTGTTGCTTGCACAGAGGATCATGTCAGAAAAATATTGTTGACGGACTTCATGAGATCTGTTTTTACCTCCAACTGCATTAATCGTGTTGATGATGTTGGCTCGCACTTCATTCATCCATACTTTATTCCCTGCTCATCCAAGGAGTCTCTGTCCTTGCTGTTGCAGAGCATCTAGTATGATGCCTTTTTCCTGTGAGTAGAAATTGTAGCTTATAGATCACTTTGCCATCTGAAAGACAATGATATGCACATGATCATATTCCATTGGGAGCCCAGTTATGTAGATGATTATTTGAACAGTGTATATCTCCATAAACAGTATACATTCTTGTGTTGCAAAAGTCTATGAAGAAATTACTGTGACAAATATAAATGTGACATATAAAAAGTGGCACCAATGACTGCATACATAAGTGTCATGTTTAATCATACCCTCACCTCAGGCTTCATGCCCACTGAGTGGCGCACAACTACAGTTATCCCACTCCACAAGGGGTGATCCACCTTGGATCCTGGGAACTACCGCCCCATCAGTCTGACGAGACTGATCTGCAAGGCCATGGAACGTATTATCATGGAACTTATAAACAAAGACATTGACAACCTTAAAACACTGGACCCCACCCAGTTTGGGTTCATGAAGGGCTGATCTTGTCTCCTGAACCTGATTGACTTCTTTGAATCAGTCTCCAGAGCCATGGATGAGAGTAAGGCAGTCCACACAGCCTATCTGGACCACGCCAAGACCTTTGACACCATCCTCCACTCTGGAATCATAGATAAACTTACTAAGCTGGGCATTAATCCCTACATCACTCGATGGGTTGCCAACTGACTTATTGAGAGAACCCACACTGTAAAAGTAGCTGACTGCAAATCCAGCTCCAGACAAGTGACAAGTGGAGTACCTCAGGGTTCAGTCCTGGGACCTCTCTTGTTTAGCATCTACTTCTCTGAAGTACAGGCCAACAATAAGGGACTCTGGCTAACAAAGTTTGCAGATGACTGCAAACTGGGAGCCATTAATGAATCCACAAATTATGTTGATACTCTACAAAAGGGCCTTACAGAAACAGATGCTTGGTTCCAGAGCCATGGGCTCAAGCTCAATGCCAAGAAATGTATAGTTATGCCCTTTGGGAAAAAACATGTACCTGTGAATTACCACATAGGTGGCAGTACACTAAACACAGAAAGTGTGATAAGAGACTGAGAGACACAGGTGGACAGTGGTCTCACCTTCAATAACCACATCACCACAACAGTCAGGAAATCCTTCTATGTGGCACACCTCATCATTAAGGGCTTTTCATCCAGAAAAAAGGAGGTCACTGTCCCACTGTACTCATCCCTCATTAGACCCATTATAAAATACAATGCCCCATTTGGTATGTACCTCTCAAGACATCCGCAACAACTGGAAAGGCCGCAGAAATACCTCACTAAAAGAATCACAGGCCTAAAGCAGATGCCTTATGCTGACCGCCTTAAAAAACTCCAGCTATACTCTGTCACATATCGTCTGCTCCGAGGCGATCTCTGCTTAACATACAAGGCCATGTCAAACCCAGAGCTGTTGGACATGCTACACTTAAAGAAATCCCAATCCCTCCGATCCACATGCTCCAGGGATCTAAACCTTGTCATCACAATAAACAAAACATGCTGGTGGGATAGGTTCCTGACCCAGAGACTCCCCAGACTCTGGAATAGACTGCCATACATGTCAAGCAGAGCACCTCTTTGGCCCTCTTCAAAAGGAACCTTGATAACTGGATGGGAGAAACAAAATTCACCCCAGGGATCATGTCATTCACCCTGCTAGAAAGGGGTCCAGGGAAGTAAATAGTGTGGGAAGAAATAGCCAGGGAATTGTTATGGCTAGGCTTGTATAGGCCCTAGGGCCGATAGCCTAGTACCAACCTATGAACCTATGAACCTATGGTTGTAAAATCAATATAACTTACGGTATCTGTAGATGCTGTCCATGGGATTCAAACCCCTTACAGTATTAAACTGAGGCCCATAGACAACCACATCATGCAACAAGAGTCTGAATGTAGTTCCCATTGAAATACTATACAAATTATGGAAAGTGTCAGAAAACTTTAGTAACCATTAGCAGGCCAGTGAGAGTACTGGACCTTTTTATCTTGAGCCAGTAGTTATAAGACTTGTGTTAAGAACCATCAATGATGAAATGTCTGTAACAGCAAAAGAACATAGAACATATGGATACTGTCATAATCTGTAGATTTCTGTACACCACAGAGTGTATGGAGTCAACCATAAGACATACAGATGATCTGTAAATCTGTGTTTATGTACGTTTCACTTTTGCTATGTAAGTCTGTTTATACAACTGCATATGGGAAATTACTGCATGCCCTTAATGCAGATGGCAGCACCTGTATGCAGAAAGATAAATTAGACAGAACTCAAGTGAGTTACAAGCATTTGTCTTAAAGCACACGTTTTCAATGAAAGTAACTCTAAACGGGAATCTTTGAGAATGAGTAATGTTAACAGAGATAATATTCACCGTGACAGAAATGCTGCATGTGGCAATTTACCTTATCAGCGACCTATGACTCAGGTATAATTGAAAGTAAGAGCACCTAATGTGCAGCCATCATTAAGCAGCATTTGTGTCCTACGTAATTAATGAGGTTCATTAAAATTCCAGGTTTTGGAATCTTGTTTGCACACCTCTGCATAACTTCTCAAAATATGGCATATTAACCAGTAGCGTGGCATAATGGGAAGGTGCTTCACGCAAGTACCCAGTAGGTATTGATAAAATGTACCATGTGTGGCACATATCTCTTATCTCCCAATGATATCTGGTAACATGACATAAGTGCCACTTTTAAATATTGATGCTGATATATTTTTAGATCAGACCATTTCTACCTGTGAACTGAAGGAACTTCAGTGAGCATTTTTCCATTTATACTACATTTTCATTATAGTATCAAGATGGCTACTTGCAGGAGGCTGCAACATGTCCTGGCACCTAAATGGACTGAGAAGAGACCACACAGATATTGACTGTCTATGCTGGAGTGGAATATTGGATGAGCTATGCCAAGAAACTTCATGATGATCAACATGTGACACAGTGTCACATACCAGATGACATCCCGGGCTGTGTACTGCATGAACTACAAAATGAACTGGCACCTCACCTATTTGTCATGTTTAATGATAGTCTCACTTCAGACTTTGTGCCCACAGAGTGGCACACAGCTACAGTCATCCTACTCCACAAGGAGGTATCCACTTTGGATCCCGGGAACTTCCATTCCATCAATCTGATGAGCCTGATCTGCAAGGTCATGGAACGTATTATCATTGAACTTATAAACAAAGACATTGGCAACCTTAAAACACTGGACCCCATCCAGTTTGAGTTTGTGAAGGGCTGATCTTGCCTCTTGAACCTCATCATCTTCTTTGAATCAGTCTCCAGAGCCGTGGATGAGGGTAAGGTGGTTCACACAGTCTACTTGGACCTCGCCAAGGCTTTCAACACTATTCCCCACTTTGGAATCATAGATAAACTTACTAAGCTGGGCATTAATCCCTATGTCACTCGATAGGTTGCAAACTGGCTTACTGACAAAACACACTGTAAAAGTAGCCAACACCAAATCCAGCTCCAGACAAGTGACAAGTGGTGTATCGCAGGGTTCTGTCCTGGGACCACTCTTGTTTGGCATCTACTTTTCTGAAGTACAAGCCAACACTAAGAGACTCTGGCTTACAAAGTTCACAGATGACTGCAAGCTGGGAGCCATTATTGAATCCCAAATGATGTGGATATACTGCAAAAGGTATTTACTGAAACAGATGCCTGGTGCCAGAGCCATGGGCTCAAGCTAAATGCCAAGAAATGTATAGTTGTCCCCTTTTGGAAAAACCACGTACCTGTGAACTACCACATAGGGGGCAGTATACTCAACACCGAAAGTGTGATAAGAGACCTAGGGACACAGGTGGACAGTGGTCTCACCTTTGATAACCACATAGCCACAACAGTTAGAAAATCCTTCTATGTGGCACACCTCATTACTAAGGGCTTTTCATCCAGAAAAAAGGGGGTCCTTGTCCCTCTGTACTCATCCCTCATTAGACCCATTATAGAATACAATGCCCCATTTGATATGTACCTCACAAGACATCTGCAACAACTAGAAAAGACACAGAAATACCTCACTAAAAGAATCACAGACCTAAAGCAGATGCCTTATGCTGACCATCTAAAGAAACTCCAGCTATACTCTGTCAGATATCGCCTACTCAGAGGTGATCTCTGCTTGACATACAAGGTCATGTCAAACCCAGAGTTGTTGGACATGCTACACTTAAAGAAATCCCAATCCCTCTGAGCCACATGCTCCAGGAATGTTAACCTTGTCATCACAATGAATAGAACATGCTGGAGGAATAGGTTCCTGACCCAGAGACTCCCCATACTCTGGAATAGGCAGCCCATATATGTCAGGCAGAGCGCCTCAATGGCCCTCTTCAAGAGGAACTTTGACAATTGGATGGGAGATAGGAAATTCACCCCGGGATCACATCAGTAGCCCTGCTAGACAGGGGTCTAGGAAAGTAAATATTTGTGGGAAGCAATCAGGAATTGTTATGGCTAGGCTTGTATAGGCCCTAGGGCTGATAGCCTAGTACCTACTTATGAACCTATGAACCAAACTACTTCAACAATTGTCAGAAATATGTTCTTCCCTTCATACGTTGTCCTGGTTTGCTAACTACTTACATAACAGACAACAATTAGTGAAATGGCAGAGCAAACAATCTACCTATCTGCTAAATAAAATAGGAGCACCCCAATGTTCCATTCTCGGAGTCCTGCTCTTTAATATTTTCATAAACAATTTACATTTAGTGTCCCCTCAAACCACATTCATCCAGTATGTGGATGACTCCACAGTCATATCCTCATCCAACAACTTTCAAGACCTCCTAAAAATAACCCAAAAAGCATTCAAATCCATAGAAACCTGGCTTCATGACTCTCAACTACTTCTAAATGCCAAAAAACTAAACTACTTATTTTCTCTGCCAAAACAATCCCAGAAGACTTTAAAACTTACTCCCAAGATAAAACAGAAATTCAGATTGCTCATTCTTTAAACCTGCTTGGTATAACAATAGACAATAAACTATCCTATGAGCAATCCATTCTTAACACTATAAAAAGACCTTACTTTAAACTAGGAAATTCTACAGGCATCAAAAGTACATGGATGGACCCACAACAATCAAGCTGGCCAAGCCTTTAGTACTTCCCTCCTTTTACAATGCTCCCATCTTCACAAACCTCCACCCTCCCTCTTTAATAAACTACAATGCTTCTACTACAAAATTGCAAAATTTGCCTTCAGCTTGCAACACCGTACCCATCATTGCCAAGCTATCAAAATGCTTAATTGGTATGACTTCTCCTGATACCTCAGTTATACCGAACTAACTCTGGCTCACAAGCTAGTATATAACCCAGAGAAATGTCCTGCTCTACTGTCAACCCTTCAACCCTATACTGCCTCTAAAAAACTATGGTCCACAAATAAACAACTTCTGATTATATCAAAACCAAATAAAAGAGTAGGACAAGGCCTATACTCCTATTCCGTAGCTAAATTATGGAATGCTCTACCGGCATCTATTTCTTTGTTAGATTCCCTTAATACTTTTATATCCTCACTAAAAAGCTACTATCTTAACAACCCCACATATCCTTGCTCCCTTAATACCAGACCCCCCCTAATCTTTTCTTTATTACTCCCTCTATCCAAACCTGTAACCATTCACTAACTACTAAACCACCCACTATTTTTCCCTAACTCATCCCCAGGTAAAAAATAAAATGTATTGTGAGTCAGTAAATAAAAGAGGAAATGACGGAACATTAGTACTCAAAACAGTTTAATAACACTTTCGTCTGAAAGACTTCTTCAGAAAATAATCAAGTTACTTAACACATCTATTTAAATAAGAACAAGTAACCAATCACATTTCAAATTTAATTAACACATATAAAACATTACAAAAATCAAATTTACATACAAAACTCACAAACGTTACCTGTATGAACTAAAACTATATAAATCTACTTAATTTTCAGTCTTCTATTTAAAAAAAAAAAAACACTTAATATTTACTGATTCATTTAGATTTGGGTCAGCATTTAACTTAAGTTACGCTGAGAAGTTTTGTCGGTGGATTGCTGAGGTGCAGAAGCAGCCTGTGGATCCTTACAGTAAGTGGCACAATCCATTGTATAGCTGAGCATTCATACAGAATGTACAGATATAGCTGTGTCCCAAATATATCCGATACATGGCTTTTATAACCAGTAGGTAGTAGTTCTGGATAAATAAGAACACATGGTGACTGCACTCCATGTTGTTAATTTATTTACTAACATTTATGATATACATAATTCTGAACTTTGTAGATGCACATCTGTTTTCCAACATATAATGACACCATTTAACACATCCACTATAGTCTTGCATCACTGATGCCTATAGCGCTAGGTTGTGGATGATTATGCATTTGTAGTTATCGTTTATAGTACAACAGTATTGTCTACATTGGCTGTATATGTCTGAATAGTAACTCAGAAAAAAATTCTTTACTTCATTCCTCCTAATAACTTTTCCAGTCTTACTACTGTCCCATTTGTTTAAGCCAAGAGTAATGCCTGTCTGACTGTTTACACATTATGTTTTCAGTTATGTGTTGATAGCTATTATTTCTTTAGGTTATAATGGTCAGTAAGTACTGGAAGTTTCAGTATTCATCTGTTAGCTACAGGAATATGAATAAACACAGCAGTACCTGTTTGTTAGTAAGAGATAAATGATACCTGTTAGCTTGGCCTTTAAATAAATTGGCCAAAATGCCTATCTATATTTGAGAATGTTGTTGGATCAAATCCACATAGGGGAAGCACATCATTAAATTGTTATCCTGGTTTATTTCACACATAGTTTAATATTCTTCTCTACATAACTGTTTATTGATATTAACAAGCATTTTGTAAATGATTATAAATAATTTGGTTATTCATTGAATTCCTATGGATATGTTCATAACTCAAAATGGTCTGTTAACAGCATCTGTTTAAATGCAGAGTGAGTAAAGCTTGCAGGAGACTGCTATATAGCTGACAAACTTTTGTGCAAGTCCTCACCTAGGAAGATGCTGACATTTGTGCAGTCACTGAGACCTGGTTTATGGCTGTGGAGAGCACCCAACTATACCGTGTTACATTTCCTTCCGCACATTTAGACCACAAAATGAAAGCAAAAGAACTAAAGGAGGTGATGTATCAACATTCATTAAAGATAAATACACCTCTAGATTGGTTAAACAACATAATTCCCTTGAATTACTTCAGGTGCAATTGACTGTAGGTAAGACCCCTCTTCAGGTCATTGCCAGGTATAGGACCCCTCCATGAATCAGGACATTCACTCAGCCTACTTGGATCTACTTGAGTCAATGAAGATACAACCAAACACTCTGGTTTTAGGTGACTTTAATTACCCATCTACAGACTGTAAATTATATGGGTTCTAACTCACTTGCCCAAAGGTTTCTGGACTTCGTTAACTCCAATGCTCTGGAACAGCTGGTTGACACACCCACAAGGGGCTCAAACATCCTGGACCTTCTTGCACCACCCCCAGTATGTGGCCATCCCTGATGAGATCTGACTATAAATCAGTCTCGCTAGAAGTAACTGTAACACAAGACCCTTTCCCTTATCAAGAACTAGACTAAATAACTTTTCCAAGTCCAATTACAACCTCTAATGTGACAGCATAAATAGCTTCATATTCCCTCCCCCAAAGATGGAACAGACACCTATGCTGAGTTATACACTAATGCTTTATACAAGCACCTGTACAATCGTATTGACTCTGCCGTACCTGATAGAACCAAAGCAAAATCTTCAAGGAAAAACAAACCTGCCTGGTGGACAACTGTCATTACTAGACTATATAATAAGAGAAAGAATTTGCTGAATAAGAGTAGGAAGAAGCAGTTAAACAATGGAAACACTCCCTCCTAAACTGGAACAAGCAAATAAGACTCCTAGTGAAGTCCTCCAAAGCTAACTACAAATCCAAATTAGCTTCCCTTACTAAGGATAACCACAAGGCATTCTTTAGTTGCATCAGTAACCTGAAAGATATGGCCCAGATTTGCGCCAAACTCACAGTTAATGGCACTACATATATAAAACCTGTAGATATAGCAAACCTGCTGGCTGACAGGTTCAGTGAAAATATCACTCCCCTGTCCATGCCACCTAAACCCCAAAGAATTCCTAACACATGCCCCCACCTAGTATCTCTGAGGAGCAGGTCTTAAATGCCCACTCCAAGGCCAATAACACAGCCTCTATGGGACTAGACAACATCCCAGGCTGTGTTCTACATGAGTTAAGACAGGAAATCGCATCACCATTTAGCAGCGTCTATATTACGTGATGTAATGATTAGGTGATCAAACACCTAATCATCGACCATGTAATACTGAAAGCAAAAAAACAGCAAACGACCAAATTAACACAGGGAAAGGGTTCCCTTGGACATTCGCTGGATTTTGCCATTTTTGTCCACTGTGGAGTGATCTCAGAGTTGGTATATTTAGTTAGAAGGGGTGTAGGGGTGTGGGGCATGAAGCCCTCACTTAGTTTGGCTATAAAGTAAATTTTTTTTTTGTGGCCGACGGTAACATTTCCCAGCAGTGTTTGGTATTTTGCAATTCGATATTATGTGGTCGATGTTTAGGTGTTCGATCACCTAATCATTTGATCACGTAATATAGACCCCATTTAGCATACTTTTCAATCACAGCCTAAGCACTGGCTTCGTTTCACTGGAATGGAATGCAGCTACCATCATCCCTTTGCATAAAGGGGCGCATCCATAGACCCCAGGAACTATAGACCCATTAACCTCTCCAGCTTTATCAGCAAGGCCATTTAACAAATCATCATGGACCCTATTAACAAAGATATAGGGAATCCCCAAAAGCTCAACCTCACTCACTTTGGCTTTGTCAAGGGGAGATCAAGCCTGTTAAACTTAGAAGACTTCTCTGAGACAGTCATCAAAGCCCTAGATGAGGGCAGATCTGTGCATATGACCTACCTAGACTTAGCCAATGCCTTTGACACAATCTCCTACTCAAGCATCATTGATAAATTCACCTATCTGGGTATCAACCCACATATTATCAGGTGGGTTGCAAACTGGTTCACTGATAGAACTCATACAGTCAAAATAGGGGACTCCACCTCCTCCAGTAGACCTGTAACCAGTGGTGTTCCACAGGGATCAGTTCTGGGACCCTACTGTTTGGAATCTACTTCTCTGAAGTGCAAACTAAAACTAAAGGACTGTGGCTGACAAAGTTTGCTGATGACTGTAGAATGGAAGCAATTACTGAAACCTCTAGTGAGGTCACCATCCTGCAAGAAGGTCTTACACAGACTTAATGACTGGTGCCAAAGTCATGGTCCTAAACTTAATGCAAAAAATGCATTATCTTTCCCTTCGGCAAGGATGATGTTCCTGCAAACTATCACATGAATAGCAATACCCTAAGCACACAGTCAGTGGTGAGAGATCTGGGCACACAAGTTGACAGCAACCTTAACTTCAATCACCATGTCTCCACAGTACTAAGAAGGGAATTTTATATTGCTCATCTCATAAGTAAGGGCATTGCCTCCATAAAAAAGAGGTTATAACCCCCCTTTACTCTCCCTCATCAGGCCAATAATAGAGTGCAATTCTCCCTTTGGTATGTTCCTTTCCAAACACCTGCAGCAATCTGACCACAAGGTTCCTTACAAAGAAATTTCAGGCTCTTCAAGATCTGTCTTATGGGGACAGACTGAAATCATTGTCACTTTACTCTGCGTCATACAAGCTGCTAAAAGAAATGCTGTACATATCCAGGTCAAATGGCACATGGGTCATTCGCTCAAAAGACTGTAACGTGATATGTGACATCAACAGAACTTGCTGGAGAGACATATTTGTCTCAAAGAAGTTGCCTCACATTTGGAACAACCTTTCTATTCATGTTAAACATAGCCCCTTACTGGCCCTATTTAAGAATATATTGGACAACTGGATGGGTAACCAGAATTTCACCCTGGGGTTCCAACTGTGTCCCTCTTGAACAGGGGCAATAGGTGCTGATTTTAGTGCCTGCTTGAACCAGACACCATTGGGAACACGGGTTGAACTTGGCTAGGCTTGTAAGGGCCCTGGGGCCGTCAGTCTAGTATTGCTATCTAGTTTTGTTTTGTCATTCATTATTAAATACATTTCAACAATCACCTCATCACTATGTTTTGAGAGAGTGAGATGGTCAGCATTACAGCTGAAATGCAGAACAGTGAGATATGATGATGTATGTATTTGCTTTGTGATGTGTACTTCGCCAAAGAAGATCTTTAAAAGTATTGCTCTCACATACCTTACTGTGACCCTGATATACAGCTCCTTTTATGCCTCTGTTAACAAAAGCTCTGTGATACATGGCACTGCCCCACTATCTGAGGAATGAAGGTTTTCAATTGTTGTTAATGGTTATAACTACAGTGCTGACATGAATTAATTCTTGCTAAGTATTTACCTACATGCCCAGCAGGTGATCTTTTTTTTAAGCCTAAGCAATGATCCATATTAGTAGTCCATCCCCATCAAGGTGATGTGATAACCCCAAATATTTTCATTGCAACCACAACACCCACTCTCAAGTCAAAATGGATTGGCTAGACAGGTAGGTGTCAAGGTTAGAGTCTGGATGTACATTAGAGTTTCAGGTTTGAATGTCATGTTCTCCATGGGAGAATAACATAGTGGTTAAGGTGTTTACCTTACAAACACATGGAGAGTTTGATTCTCAGACTTGGATAATTGGCTAGGCTTAAAATGGCCCACAAGGGCAGTTAGCCTAGTACTAACCTATGTGTTCAAAGATATAAAAGCCCATGTGTAACATTACAAAATGTGCATGGTGATTATCTGATATTCTTCAGATGGAAATTTTCTAGAACCTGATCTGAGCAATGTATATCCCTATTATTTGAGGACTACATCATTCATAATTGCTCTTTTTTTTTTTTTCAGGTGATGAAGACTGGACCTGGAATCAAGCTCTGTGCATTGAGTGGATACTAGGCTTGTGGAACAGCAGAGAGAGAGAGGTGTGTTGCTTAATTTTTTTGTTTTGTTAAATGAAATTCCTCTGATCCTTGTTACAGGCCTGTATTTTTTATATTACCTTGTATCTTGCTTTGAATGCCTGAATGCCAATCATGCATCAGTAAGGTAAGTGCAATAATCACACTATACCTGTGCTTAACAGTTTGATTCAAATCCAGATATGTTGTAACATCATTTAGTATCAAGCCGTGTTTTCTGCAGATAGTTTTTGAAATGTAGGTTGTAACCTAAATGACAGTTGTGTCTGTGTGTTTGTCACCCATATTTCAAGGTGGATGTTTTGCACGCAAGTCTGTAGTGCTTTGACTGCTGCTTATAATGCATGTGTTGACATACTTGTATGTGTGGATGTGTTTCCCAGTGAACGATCTGTTGTGCATTGCCCACCTATTCACAGACTGAATGGATGTCTGCGTGTCAGTGTTCACACTATCATTTGCAGACTGTGTGGCATGTCCTTCAGTTCAGCATTGGTATTGCATCTGCCTACAATACGTTGTGTGTTTTTTGTTACAACATACTTTTACTCTGTATTTGCTTATGCTTGTGCATATAGGCATTTCTTTGTAACAGTTCAGAATCAGCAAGCATCATCAGGATGTTTGCAGGCTACTGATTGCTACTAGCTGCAGGTAGGTCGTGCATACAGTTGCACACAATACCATTAGTATAACGTATAGTCGATTATCATGTGCCACAGGCTGTGATGATGGAACAATTTATTATGGTTTTATTCCTTATATTGACATGGGTTCAGCCAATTACCATGCTTTCTGACTCAGATGTTAGTCATATGACTTGTGTAGTTTCCACAATATTGTCATCTCACTTTGTCTTCATTTTCAGAATGTCACTTGATAAGAGCTCACTAGACTCATCACATGCAGAAACTATGATTTACATTCCCACACAGACATAATTGCTCAGTGAAAAAGAAAGGAATTAATGACATGTTGCCAGTCACTCAGATGAACAGTTTACTGGGGCACACAACATTGTTAAACAGTGAATGTCCCAAAAATAATGTTATCATGATATTTACAAACTTTTATTTTGTGAAATTTCAATTATGTTAATGTGGCATGAGGCAGCATCAGCATGATTCCATTCAAATGTCAGCCTATATTACATGTGTTTGCTTTGCATGTGCTTGCCATGCTTCATACTGGCCATTATTCAAATGTTCATGTGATGTCATGAGTCATACTGGTAAGCTGTGTTATGCATGCTATTGCATGGCCTTAGCTAAACTGCTCACATTGGTGATGGATACATTCTCCCTGACATGTTCTGTTAAAGTGACACAGGGAAGGTATTATGTGTATTAGGAGTCACTCACTAGCAGCAATTGTGCTGATTATAATTGTACTACTTGCTCATATTTGCACCATTTCAAATTGAAATGTGTGAAGTTTAATGTGTGGTACTACACCATCAGTTTCATATGTATTTTCAAAGCTCACCAGTGGATGAGATGTTAAAGTATGTTAGACTGCAGCTGTGCACATAAGTTTTAATTTTGTGTTCAGTTGTGATCTTCATGGGAATCTGTGGTGACATTAGCTTTTCACTTTTGTCATGTTTTGTGATTCATCTTCACAGAGCATGGGACCCATGGATGGTTACTGATCAGACACAGATAACAAGTACTTGCCAGACCATTGCTGGAGTCCTCAGATGATGACGATGATGATGACAGATGAGGAGGCTGGTCCCACACCTGAGCATGCCATCATGCCTGTTGCATCCTGGAGGAGATGATACAAGGATCTGATAGAGACAATTGTCAGAAGGATATCTAGGAGGTTGTGACCGATGGGTTTTGAACACAAAAGGGGACATGATGGAGAACTTCTTCCAGGGTATGGCATGGGCTATATGTGACTCATTCAAGGAGATAGCCAAGGGAGTCATTTGTAAGGCTCATCCCATCAGCCTGGTCCCTCATGTGCGTAAGTATTGTCTGTGTACTCCATCTGTATTATGTTACCAACATGATTGCCATATAATTGATTGAACTACATATGCACTCTTGTGCTTGCATACCATGCAGCTGCCTTGCTGTGTGTTACATGTGCAAACATACCAGGCAGATATTATCATGTGACATTTAATTATGTTTCATTGTGTGCATGACACATGTTAACATATTACACTTTCCTCTCACATTCAGCTGTACAGACATTGTGGCAGTTAGCCTGCAGCTAGTGCTGCAACAATTAGCCTGTAAAGGTGTGTTTTACTGAGGGAAACTGACAGACAATAGATATTGTCCATAGTCCAGCACTACCATTGTGAGGTCCGAATTTATGTATTGCCATATCTTGTATGTGCAACAGAAAGACATGTCATTTCCTACATGTCATTTCCTGTGTGTTTGGATGACAGTTCTCATGCTGTGCCACTGGCATGATGTGTTGTTGTGTGCAACGTGTTAGCAATGTTGATGTCATATGGGGTCTTACACAGGTATAGCATACCTATGTGCAGTCCTCCTTTTCTGACTGTATCGAACACCAATGTAGCATTAATGCATGCACAGTAGAAAAGATAATTAATTATAACAACTTTAACACCATATTCCTTAACATACTCAACTCCCTGGCCCTTCTACACACTATTAGAATAAAATCAGTCATATTCCCCTGGCTAACCAACCCCACCTGCTCTTTAATGGTACAGAGGGATAAAGCTTGGAAGCTCTGGACCAAAACTAGACTTCCCTCCCACCTCCTACAGTACAAACAACTTTGCAACCTTGGTAAGAAATCCATCTTCAGTGACAACAGACACTACTATACTGATCCTCCTGAGTCACACCTAGATAACCCAAAGAAGTTCTGGCATACTATCAAACAAATACTCCATCCAGGCAACCCCATCTTCACCCCAACCTTGCCCTACAAATACACCTCTACAAACTGCTACCAACTTTAACTCCTATTTCATAGACACCATCAGCAAATTAACAAGACAATCTAACTGTAACACAGACACTACCCTCCCCCCAACCCTCCTAAACTCTCTAACACCTTCTCAGCCTTCTTACTAAAAACTGTATCCACTAACTACATTAAATCTTTGCTTCTTAAACTTAAACCTTGCTCCCCCTTGACTGACGATCTTCTTCACTTTCTCCAGAAAGCAGCCAACACCCTTGCCCTCCCATCTCTCTACTCATTAACAGCTCCTTACCGAGTCCAAAGTACCTGCAATCTGGGAAAACTTCTATACTTTACCCATTCATAAAGGAGGCAGCTCCACTGAACTCTCTATCTTTAGGCCTATTGCAATTCTATTACCTCTCTCTAAGATATTGGAGAATTATGTACACAGACAAATCCTTGACTAACTCTTTCAAGAGAACCTAATTGCTTCTGTCCTAGACATTGCAACTCTACTGCCCTCATTTCCTTCATTAACACCATCTCACAAGCCAGAGACCAAAACAAACTAGTCTCTTGCCTGTTCCCTGATCTCTCAAGGGCTTTTGACACTGTCTCCCACCACCTCCTCTTAAACAAACTCTCTGAACTCAGCCTATCCACCACTACTATCTTCTGGTTCACTAGCTATCTTAACGACCATTTCCAATCTGTTAAATGGCTTTCTGCTATCTCTCTTGAACTTCATATAAAAATGGGTGTTCCTCAAGGTTCAGTCCTTGGCCCACTACTATTTCCTATCTTCACCAGTCATGTGTCTACCTCCTGCCCACAGTCATCACATGTACAATATGCAGACGACTCCAGGGTTATCACCATAGCCGATATCCTCTCTGACCTATATACTACAACACAGAACTCCTTTTTCTCTATTGAAAACTAGCTAAACAAGAGCCAGCTAATACTAAATCCAAAAAAGACTAAACTTCTGCTCTTCATTCCCAAAATCTATGAATCATCTTAAACCTTCATTCTCAATCACTTATCATAATAACACACCTATCATAGTGGAAACTCACACCAAACTGATTGAGGTCATTACTGATAACCAGTTGAAATTTGACCTGCATGTACTCAATAACATTAAGAAAACCCACCAAAAACTTGGCCTCCTCTACAGAAACAAAAACGTTTTATCCAATAAAGCCAAGATTGCCCTATCCCATGTCTACCTACTCTCCACCCTTTTCTATGGCTCTCAAATCCTCACCAACTTACAGACTGCTCTACTTTCAAAACTTGAATCTACCTACAACAAGTTGGCCAAATTCGCTGCCGAATACCCCTACCACTCTCATCACTGTTTACTTCTCAAAAAATTAAACTGGTTACAGCTTCCCCACAACTTACTTATCTCTCAGCTTCAGATTATTCATTCTATACTGTATCTGCCCTTCTTCTGTCCCAGCATTATCTCTATCATCTCCCCCTATTCCCCACCTAGATCCTTACGTAGCTCTGAAAAAAATCTCCTTTCTGTCTACTAGCCAAAAATTAAAATAGACCAGAACCTTTACAGATATTCCCAAGCCTACCACTGAAATAAACTTCCTCTGGATATTCGTAATATTAAGCCAAAACACCATTTCAGAACTGTTGTAAAAAAAACACCTAATCAATACATGAGTTTGCCTTTGTAATCATCCCCCTGACTGATTTTCCCTTGCTTTACACCTCTTTATCACCGTACCTCCTTTTTTTGTTCCATCTCTGTCACCTTACCTCCTTTCTTTTCCCCTAATGCTTTTTACTTAGCTCTTGTTAGGTTTAGTTTACCTCTATGAACCTGTATGGTGTCTATAGATTCTACTTGAGTTATACAGACATATTAAGTTCTACCCACTCTAAATTCTACCCACTGTAGCTATTCAGTTGAATGACTGATGATGAAGAATGTAATTTCTCTATTTGATTTTTGCTCTGTATTGTATCAGTTGCACTCTTTAACCATTTTGATTTCTGTTATTTATCTCAGTTTATTGTTACTGTTTATGTAATTGTACTTATGTTTTGTAGACCCTTTATCCACGGGTCTCCACTGAAAAAGGGGTCTGGCTCAGTTGGACTAACCCAGTCAAGAAATGTCAAATAACTAAATACATAAATAAAATTCTGTTACAGTACAATATTCCATGTTTGCTGTAATTTAGTTTTCCACATCCTAACCTTATTCACATACGTTCACGCCTTCTGCCAATAGTTGTACACATTAACTTATGATTGTACATGTCTCTGCACATAGTCCTATCCATACTGGCACACAGTTGTAGCTTGGACATGTGAACATTCACTGACTTGTTGTTATGCTGTAACGATGCTTGCTGTAGTGTTCTTTACTTAGTAATGAGCAGGATATGTGAAATACACCTACAGTTGTTTAGTCAACATCAGCATGAATGGATATGTGTATGTGACTGAAATTTTTAGCTTGCTTACCTATGCCTGTTGATGTTACATGATTGTACTTTACTGTGTATATGTGATTTACACATGCTCATTTCTGTGGACATCAGCAATCAGTCTGCCAATGTGACATACATTTGCCATTTATATTTTGCAGATATGTTTGCCTTTGTTGCATTTATTGACCATTGTTGTGTATATGTGGAGGACATCTGCTCACAAGTTGCTGGCTAATGCTTTCAATACATTCTTGTTTTCATTATACTTGTATGTTAACCAGTATACATTGTTGAAATTCATGTGCACACCCTGACCGATTTTTTAAGCTGTAGTGTTAGACTTTTGAAAATATTCTTACATGACATTGGTGTGTGCATGTGTATTGACATTGCTTTCATGTATGTTCCATTTAGACCACTGAGAGTCATACATATACATGTACACCTGTGTGTTACATATCTGCATTCCATTACACATTTGGGTTGTGTACACCTACTTGTATATTTAGCAGACATTTTGCTGTTTTGATACAGTACTGCTGTTTGACACTGTTCTTGGTTGTTTGACTTTCACATGCATGGTCAGAGGTTTGGTTGTGTCCTCTGTTGGAGTTATGTGAAATTCTTAGATCTGCATGTGCTTATCTGTGATGATGCTTGGCTTACACTTGCACTGCTGACAAACTACTTGGATATTTGTTCATTTATCCAATGTGTACTGTGATCCTTATTTATTTATCATCCAGGTATGACTACTGCACAGTTTGTGACATGTTGTAACTTAATAGTGCATAGGTAGATTTGTTTTTCTGCATTTCATCATGGCTGGTATGCACTTCAACCATATCTGAGAACTTTCCCTTGCCTGTGTTGTGCAGTGCCATCTGTGAAACTTACTTGTCCTTACCATTTTTTCCCAACCTTTTGTCTGTCATGTGTTGTGATATTTGTTCTTTGGGTATACCTGCTATGATAGCTGCCTTCTCCTCTTTCCATTTTTTTACCTTTCCCTCTGTTCTTAAAGAATAAAACATGGGGCCTTTTCCCAGCCCAAAAAAAATTGTCCGTGCCTCTGTGACTTTTCCTCTGATTTTCCTGTTCCATCATCCTTCTTGTGTGTCCCTCTTCTTCACCTATACCATATATGAACTTTTCTGTCTCCTATTCTCCTTGGTTGTGTGCGTTACCGGTATTCCCCGTAAAAGTCCCACTCCCATTGTTAGCTAATGTTAGCTGTGGCAATGTGGCTGTGATTTCCCATCGCCTTTATTAAAAAGTTTACAGATTCCTTTGGAATCCTTAAGCGTGAGTTAGCATATTTTAATAATAATGGAATTAAGGTGATATTCTGTAGTTGTCCTTAAGCTTACTAGAGAGATTCTGTTATAAATATGTATTTAAGATAGTGTGGATACTTGAACTGTGAGATTCTTTCCAGAATTTTGTTAATGCACATTACGCTTTGACAGCAGTATTTCATTAAGTATGGATTACTTGTGGGTAATGTCCAGTGCACGGTTACTACTGTGATACTCCTTTGTGCACTGAGATATTCTTAGTTCACTGTGGCACATTTATATATTCCATTGTTATCCAGAACTTTAGCACTAATGTCAATGTAATGCACCAGATTCTGCAAACTTTATGGAATCTGGCCCCAGATGCACTGTGTTACTTTAGGGTGGTGTGACAAGTGGTTTAGATGTTCATCTTAAATCCTGTATTTTAAATGTATATTTCTTAAAGGTGTATTAAGGACAGATCACAGTCTTACATTTCTGTAGTGGCAGAAAATGTAATGCTCACAGGAATTATTCATTATGCTAACTATGCAATGCTTAACAGTTTAACAAAATTTGCAAAAATGCATCAGAACATTTCTAATGCTGTTTAATAAAACTTGCTGAGGTTTTTGTGTATATTTAACCTATATCAGTTTGGAGAATGAACTCTTGTCAGTACGACAATACAGTTTTTCAACTATCTGTCTCCCTATTTTAGTATAATTTCTCATGAAATCGCTACTTAACTTCATGCCTCTTTTTGAGACATCTGCTAAAAACCCAGGGCCGGTGTTAGAATTCTGCGGCCTCACAGACAATTTCAAGTTTGAGACCCAATAGTTTTATACTAATTTCAGGAAATACAATGTTTTGTGTGACACTACTTCTGCCATGTCAAATCAGTGACTGCCCAGCATCATACCTTGCAAATGTCTAGAAGTTTGTAGAACATATAAGATTTTTGCCTCATATTTCTGCCCTGCCACTCATAGCATTTTAATTTTCTGGTAAATCATAAATGAAGTCAGTCAGTAATACTATACCTGAGTCTGATAATTCCTACTGCTCAGAAAAAATGCATGCCGGTGCAGATCCTGACATTCTGTTAATTTCTTGTGAATTAGTAATAGTTAAAAGTTGCCCCTAATTTTGGGAATTTGGCCTCCAAATAATTTTTGGCTGTGCCCAGAATTCTTGAGCAAAGAACTTGAGATACAATGCCAACAATCCGGGTCCATCAGTGTTTCTCAAAACTGTACCTGCAACCTCTGAGGTCTCTCCAGCAATTATAAGTTTATAGGTTCATAGATTAGTAATAGGCTAACTGCCCTCATGGACCATTTTAAGCCTAGCCTAACCAATTACCTATCAAACCCTGCACCTTATGTCTGTAAGGTAAAAAAACCTTAACCATTCACCAAATGTTAAACTAAGTTAGTCACAGATACACAGAAAGTTCCATTTTGTTAATCTTCCTAAACAGACATTATCTGGTCTGTCAGTTCTCAACAGAAGGTCTGAATTCCCTTTACAGCATGGGGGACTCCTACACTACATAATAGACAGCATGTCAAAAACAAACATTGCAGTCTGTTCACATATTAAGCATTTATGAATCATTGGTGAAAGACAACAACTTTTTATTTAAGGAGTGGAATCACCCATTCATTAACCCTGTCTAGTTTTATAGCTGTATATAGTTAGAGCACAAGTGACAGCAGCATCAAACCATGGCCCTCCGTACTATTGTGATGAATGAAGGGAGGGGCTGGTGTAATGTTTAAGATCATGGTCACTACCTTACAGACAAAAGGTACAGGGTTTGATTCTGACTCTAGTTAGTTGTTAACTAGGCTTGTAATAATCTGCAGATTGATTGACTAGTATTTACCCATGAAAAAGTTTCTTCTTCTGAGCTGCTATTTGAAATTGAATCATCTGCGATGCAATCATGGCTTTATCCCTTTACACCAGACAGTTGATGAGCTGAGAAGTGTTTGGGTGTCTCACCTCTTCTAAGATGAAGCCTTATAAAAAGTCTTGCTACAGCAATACTCACAGTGAAGTAGACCAACATGAGGGTAGCACCTTATAATCAGTTATGGGGCAAATGAAGTGTTCAGCCCTTACAACATGTAAAGACCATGGTAAAAGCTGAACTGTTGTGCTAGTCAGTGGCTCTGCTCATTTACCCTAGGGGATCCTTAAAACAAAATACAAACACCCCATCCCTGTAGTTTGGCAGTGCAACACACCATGTGGTCCTCTCAATCTGTGACTATGCCAATAAAAATGAGGTCATTGCTACCTGAAGTGCATGAGTCTTATTAAGCCTTTGTTTATTTTCTTTCTTTATCTCAGTAATTCAGAAACTACCTTCCCTTTTTGCCCCCAGCTGAGGAAAACAAAGCAAAATAGGCCTGGTTTTATCACAGTGGCCATGCCTTGTACCTTGCTTTTAACTTGTTTGTCTCAGGTTTAGCAGTAGGCTATTTTGCCCTACAAAGGCTGGTCTACTTAATAAAAACATCAGGTCCACTCAGCACTATTGTCAGAATGCCACTGTATAAGGACATTGGCAATGACAAGTACACATTATAAGAGTATCCTGGCTCTGATATGTACATATTACAGGGGTTAGGGAGGTCCAGCTGTTGAGCTAATATAACTTCTGACAGCCTTCTAATAAGCATCTCAAGCTAGATGTAACCTTTATACCGACACTAGTTAGTCCAAACAAAAGTTTCTTATCATCATGAACCCTACACAATAACACATTTATAATATTTGTAAAGTCATCATAAAGACCTGTAACTACCTCACAACAAGATCTAGTAAGGGGAAGAAAACATACAATTACTTTACAATCAACATTAGCAGATGTTTCCCCAACAACAGAAACATGTTTTCCCTGTAGGCTAACTGCAATAATTTGTTCCAGTACTGCTCAGAATTCCAATGAATTGCAATCAGCAACTGCTAACAAGATGACTCAATAGTTTTCATATTTATGTTTTGCCTTCCTTTTTCTTTTCAGTGTTTCATTATCCTTTTGTTGAACATGGCCTTGCATACTCACAATTCTGCTCCTAAGTTAGCATGAGTCAGTGTAATTCAGATGGCCAAGCACAGCAGAAACCAGAGTTTTCCTTCCCTAATGAGTATTCAGTGCATCTCCCACTCCAGCAAACCAGTCCCTACCAAACTCACATACATACATACCTTGTCAGCAACACTGAGCTGTAGCAGGTCTGGTATTTACTTGGTCACCAAGTAACCATATCTAAAAATCAGACCTCATATGCAGTTAGTTACCCTATATAACACATCTGACAGTTTGACGTTGTATTCATAAACTGAGATGATTGAGAACGGGAATGAAACAAAACAAAATGTGCAAAGAAAATGCTAGTATAGTAGAAGGAACAAAGACTAGCACATACATGGATCCTTAAGAGCAACATCATAACACCCACTTGTGTTTCACACAGCTGTCTCTTTGCAGCTCGGAACCCAGCAGCTCTCAAAATCTGTGACACCACCATATTCTACTGCACTCCAGTCAGCCATCTGCACTTTGATTTGTTCTTGTGTATACATCTGACAGATATCCACATGAGCAGCAAACTTCAATTATAGCACTCACACAATTGTTGCAGAGCAGAACTTGAAAGTTCATCTTAACTACTGCAGTGCTGTCTCATCTGTCTCTTCCCAATTCCTTTTTATTTACTATTTCAGAGACAACTATGTTAACATAAACAGGTAAATGAAAACAGAACTTTCAACAGCCTGTGTATGTACCTAGTTGGCAAGTTTATAATTACCTATTTGTCACATCGTGGCCACAGGTGTAATGTGTACTCCACTCTCATTTGACTTAACAGTGACAGAATTCTAGTCTAGCATACACTGAAAATATGCCAACTTTCTATGCCTCAATAAACTGCAAAATAAATGAATGCCAGACATACCTCTCAACCTCTTAAAACAAAAAATCTGGACAAAGCCATAAATAATGGAGGCAACAAATGCCCCAAAATAGGGACACTTTTTAAATATTGCTCTTACAAACTTAGAAACTTGATAGAATAACAGTTTTTGCATTAGCATTGATTTTTCTTTTTTTTTTTCAAAGCAGGTTTATTGTTTTAACATACAAGAGAAATATCATAACAATTTTATACAAGTAATTAAAAATAGATATGATTATAACATTCAACAAAACAACTAAAGTATTTACAAAGACATCCACTACAATCAGATCAATTAATTAAACTAAAATACCATGCTATTGAAATTAGGATTTTTTTAACAAATTTTGTAAATTATCCCATACAATATAATAAGATGTTTTTCTAGTTGTTCTTGACCTAATTGTGTTTATTTCCATATGGCACACTATATTCATAACATTTTTAAATTCATTGAACGAAGGAGGTGTATCTGAAATCCAATTTCTGGTTATTATTTTCCTAGCCACTGCTAGAATAGACCATAACAAGGGAAGCTTAACCTTTTAACACTTTGAGGTACAGGTGTGTTGAATAATATAAGAGATTTAGAAATAATGAAATTATCTGTAAAAAGAGCCTGCAAAAATTCATTAACTGACTTCCAGTATTCTTTCAATTTTATACAGTCATAAAACATATGAGCCCAGTCAGCATTAATTTCTACATTACATCTCTTACATAGATTATCTTTATTATTTATTTTATTCATCATCAAAGGTGTATAAAAGATCTATGTAAAATTTCCATGTATAAAGTCTCCAGACAATGGAAGACGTAGTTCTATAGGCAGATTCCAATATATATTGTTTATCTTGTTGATTTGGTGGGTCCCCATTAATAGAAGTGAAATAATTCCAGTATGTATCTACACTGTAAAAGTTTCTTGTCTGATAATTTTATGTATGTATGAAAGTTTACCTTTATCAGAAACTTTATGTTGTAAATTTAATATCAAGTAATCAATCAGTGTTGGAATAGATTCTTTAACTGTTATAGACATTAGATCTATTCTATCAATGAGATGTTGTCTAAAGGTCTGAACCTCTAACCAGCAAGTTTCTCTTAGATCAAATTCTTGTTTTAAGAAATCTAGATTTTTAACTTTATTATCAGATATCAACTGATACCAGTACTTTAGATCATTATCTATAGCTAAATGAGTTCCTTCAGAAGTAGATGACAAAAGCATACCCTGAGTATACATTATAGGAATATAATAAAATTCCATTCCCTATACTTAGGGTGCATGAATATAAAGTTACGATAGCTAATAATAATATTTAATGGGTAACAAACCATATGTTTAGGTGTAATAGGTGAAGTACAAAATTCCTTTAGTAACCATAACATGGAGTTATTTACAATCATATTTTTATGTGTTAAGGAGATTTTCATGAAGTGCATACTAATTAGCTCCCAATAATCTTTCCATTTTGCGACATATGACTGATCTATTAATAAAGTAATAACTTTTACAATAGAAGAGATAGTATATAAATTAAAGTCTGGAAAAGAAATACCCCTTGAGACCAGCTATTAGTATGTTTCTTTAATGCAATCCTAGGTCTATTAGGTGCCCATAGGAAATTTAACATTAGTGTATTCAGTTTCTTGATAATTATTTTTGTAGGTGGAAGTATTATTGATTGTATTAAGTATAAAATCTTGGGAAATATTATCATTTTAATAATTGTAAGTCTCTCCTCCATAGTAAAAACATATTATTCCAGGTATTAAAAAGATTTTGTATATTAAGAATACAGGTATTATAATTATTATATATAACAGATTTAATATCTTTAGATAGTATTATACCTAAATAAGTTATCTGACCTGAATTGGGTACATATTTAGTAAAATCACTAATGAAAATATTTTTTCGTGTATATATAGGTAGTATTTTAGTTTTTTCTTCATTGAATATTAAACCAGAAATACTTTTAAAATTCATCATTTTATCAAATAGAGACTGCATAGAAGAATTAGATCCTGCTGATGTAATTAGAACATCATCTGCAAAAAGTTGAATTTTGGATGTTGTATTTTCATCTATTTCAAAACCCTCTATGTCAGTACTGTTTCTGATCAAATTAGCCCAAGGCTCCATTACTAGAGTGAATAATAGTGGAGAAAGTGGACACCCTTGTTTTGTACCTTTAAGAATGGGTTTGTTTTGTGAAACATATGTTCCTACCTTAATATAAGCCAACGCTCCTTTGTATAAATGCTCAATTAGATTTACAAATGCATCTGAGAAGTTTGTGCACTTCAGTAAGGTAAACAGATAGTCCCAACTTACTGAATCAAATGCTGAACTTATATCAAGACTAATAAGTATTAAATCTTTCTTTTTCCTATTTGCAAAATCAATTAATGTTAAAGTTCTTCTTATATTATCAAAAGTATTTCTATTTACAATGAAGCCTGTCTGATCTATATCTATAATGCCGGGAATGATTGTCTTCAATCTATCAGCAAAAATACTCATAAACATTTTATAATCAACATTAAGTAATGATATGGGCCGATATGAAGTACATCTAGTTGGATCTTTATTAGGTTTTAAAATTGGCGAAATAAATGTATATTGCCAAGATGGGGGGGGGGTTATTAACTCAGTTTGGGCCAAAATAAAAACCTTATGTATTAATGAATATGTACTTTTAGAAAGGATTTTATATATCTCTGGTATAATATCATCATTACCTGGTGCTTTGTTTGATTTAAGCTTATTTATTTGTGTAATAACCTCTGTATATGAAATACTTTTGTCCAATAGTTTAATCTGTTGTTTATTAAGCTTTTTATTCATGTTTGTGGTTATAAACTCCTTTATTTTATCTTTAGGTTCCATGTTAATGTTATTATTGTTAATATTGTGAAAGTGATTTCTAAATTCATCTAGTATTTCTGGTAGACTAGAAACATTCTTCTTTTCCTTAGAGAAAAGATTTCTTTGATATGGTTTTGTTTATTCAACCTTTTGTTTTATTTTTAAGTCTATGTAAGTATCTGGGCCTTATTGAGTAAGCCAGAACTTGTATTTCTCTAGAGTTATTTTAACTTTATGAGTTAAAATTTCTTTGTATTTCTCATTTAGTTTGTTTATTTCTTCAATGACTTTCTTATCCATAATATTTTCTTTATTATTATGTTTATAAGAGTCTAATTTACTTTGAATATCTAACAATTCCTTATCCCAAGATTTCCTTTTATTATTATACCATCTTATACTTTGTCCATATAGATATGATTTTAAGGCATCCCAAACATAGACAATGGAGACTTCAGGAGTATTATTTATGTCTAGAAAATGTTGTACTTCTGAAAGTATATATTCTTTATAGTCTTTTAGTTGAGTTAAGTATGCTGGTATCCTTTTGATCTGAACATTATGAGTATTTTTATCATGAATTCAAAACAATTGAATTATGATCAGATATAGGACATTAAATGATTTTGGAATTAATTAAATCTGTTACCATCTGGTTAGAAATAAAGACCCTATCTATTTTTGAATAAGTTTTGTATCTGTTAGAAAAAAAGGTGTATGGTAATGATTTTGAATCTATCTGATTATTAATATCATTCAAATGATAAGAATTAGCAAAATCATTTAAATGTTTTGCATTAGATGTAATTCTTCTTTTCCTATAGTGGTAGTATCACTTTCATGTAGTATACAATTAAAGTCACCAGCTAAAATAATATCTCCTATAGAGAATGATATGATCTTATCAAGATGATGTTTCACTGTATTAATACCAATTCCAGGTATCCAATATACATTAATTAAAGTGCAAGTCTTCCCATTAATTTGTATTGTAACCATACAAAACATTCCTTTGTCATCCTGATAAGACTTAATGGTTTTAGGAATGGGCATACTTTTATTCCATAAAATAGCCACTCCTCTTTTTTTCTGAGTGTGCTCTGAACTAACCAATACTGCATATTTGTTTGTGGCTAGTTTATCAATATCTTTTTTCAAGAGATGGGTTTCTTGCAGAAAGACTAAGTTGGCCTTATGTAAATTAATGTATCGTATTAGGCTTGCCCTTTTACACGGATTATTAAATCCATTAATGTTTAAAGAAATTCCTTTTAAAGATGTCATTTGGCATTTTTAAAACTTAAGAATCTTATGATCAAAATAACAAATAACAACATAAGTAATGTTACATCTCCTCCTTTAGGTGTACCTTTAAATATAGCTGTATTTATTGAATCTCTTATGGGATTTTGTATAGGATTCAATTTTGTTTGTAGTGACAATGAGTGTACAAAATATATTGTGGATGTCAAAACTATATACATATAACAATGAACAAGTGAAAATAATGTAAGGATTAAACCTTGCATCCAGCCTGGAGTTAAAAACTCCAACTTAGAGTAGTATTTACCACTCAAGTTAACCCCCTACCCTAAGCAGCAGTACCTCAGCTACCACCTTATCAATTTAATACTGGTTATATTTAACTTAAATTAACAGCTTTCAATTCAATTATCTAGCAAGACAAAACTACACATTTGATAAAACAGCATCATATAAACTAAAATAAGCTTTTTTTTTAAAAAAAAAACTATTCATACTACTATATACATCTATGTAATATAATACACTTGTATTCAAATAGCATTCAAATAAACTTGATATTAGGAACCAAGGGGAGAGAGAGAAATAAAAGACGTGAAAGAGGGAGAGAGAGTGAAAGAAAGAGAGAAAAAGAAAAAAAAAGGAAGGCATATTTGCATATTAATTTATTCAAAGTATGTAAAAATAAGTTCTAACATTCATTCAAATCAAAAACTTTGGCTAATATGGTTCAGACATTACATATATTAATAAGATTGTGCAAGAACAAACAACTGATAAAGTATAATCAGATCCTGCAGATAGACTAGTGGTGGACCGTAGCTGGGATAGCTACTGAAAGTTCAAAAAAATGACACTGGTATATGTAACTTGAATTGTGTCACTGAAAAAACAGAACGAAAAAAAGATGAAAAACACTCCTTTTGAATCCACGGAAACCTCACTGCTTCGCCGAATTGGCAAGATGTTGAACTAAAGTGTAACAAGGGACTGTTACACACTGATGTTTGGCAGTTCAAAAGTTAAGTAGGACTAAATCTGTTTATATCCCAGGCATATACATTCCTATAACTCTTCCAAATGATGCAAAGTAACTTGAATACAACTCACAACAGTCTGTGTGTTGAGACCACAATAACCATAAAAAAGTACCTTTGAATGTTTGTAAAAGCTGATGAAATGTTGTAGAACAAAGGCCTGGTTGCTCAGGAAGTCCTGACTATCCGTTTGGCTTGTAGTAGAGTAAACCCAATCCAATACTTTGTGGTTAGAAAAACACTAGAAGCTTCCCTTTGCAAACCCAATAGTTCCAGACTTGCAGGAAGCAAATGAGGCCTAGCACAATGGCTGTATAAACAAACTCAGAAGTTCCAAACTCATAGGAAGCAAAAAAGGCTGTTGACTGAAAATAAATCCTTTATTACAACGATAGCATTCCATAAGCACTAGTTGAGCGCTTTCATCTGCACCATCGCAGACTTCATTGCGATGGTGCAGATGAAAGCGCTCAACTAGTGCTTATGGTATGCTATCGTTGTAATAAAGGATTTATTTTCAGTCAACAGCGCCTTTTTCCTATGAGTTTGGAACTTCTGATTGTTTATACAGCCATTGTGCTAGGCCTCATTTGCTTCCTGCAAGTCTGGAACTTTGGTTGCAAAGGAAGCTTCTTGTTTTTCTAACCACAAAGTATTGATTGGGTTTACTCTACTACAAGCCAAACGGATAGTCAGACTTCCTGAGCAACCAGGCCTTTGTTCTACAACATTTCATCAGCTTTACAAACATTCAAAGGTACTTTTATGGTTATTGTGGTCTCAACACACAGACTGTTGTGAGTTGTATTCATTTGGAAGTTATAGGAATGTATATGCCTGGATATAAACAGATTTAGTCAGTGTAACAGTCCCTTGTTACACTTAGTTCAACATCTTGCCAATTCAAGCAGTGAGGTTTCCGTGATTCAAAGGAGTGTTTTTCATCTTTTTTTTCTGTTTTTCAGTGACACAATTCAAGTTACATATACCAGTGTCATTTTTTTGAACTTTCAGTAGCTATCCCAGCTACGGTCCACCACTAGTCTATCTGCAGGATCTGATTACATATATTAAGATGCATCTATTTTCTGTCATGTAAATGCAGTCAACAGCTTCCAAAAAAAAACCTTGAATTGCTTGTATATGAGCATTTTACTCATACTCATTATTGTCAATAGAATAAAATATTATATTTATAGAAATTGTTATAAATCATACTGCATAGTTATGCAAATTCTCAGAAACACTTGCATTATTGTAAAAAAAAAACATCTGTATTTTGTATGTCTATACTACTGCTTTAAAATATATCACATGACAATTTCTTCCAGTATAGAGTTATAAAGTTATTTATGCTTGTCAATCAGATGAATTAAATGAGTTATAGTAATGTATATGTTTGGAACATAAGTTTCTAACACAGATTAGTATGCTGCAGTCAAGTAGATTTTCAAAAACACTTCAATAAATGTTTTATTTTCTATGCCTTCTAAAATAAGACATTTACTTACTACAAGAAACTGCATCATTTAAAATCATTATAACTGACATATTTTATGAATTATAACATAGATATTTAAGTAATTATATAAAATAACTCACATTTAGATGTCAAAGAGTTCATTTTCCTTCACATAGTTGCATTTGCATCAGTTCTACTTCCTGGTAGAATGTTCTTCCTGAATCTGTGAAGTGTCAGTGTGATATCTGGGTCAAAGGTCAGATTGACTGCTTTCAGCTTCTCTGTGAGAATTCTGAGAGTTGAAGCTTTTGAAACAGCTCATGGACACTGTTCATGAGGTAGCCCACATCCCAGATTGTCTCCCTTAACATTCTGGCGGGAAACTTGTTAAAAACTAGTGACAAACATTCATTTAGCAGTGTAAATGCATCTAAACATGACAAAACCTTCGCAATGTATTTTACAGGTTATTACAGCCTCTATGTAAATGAAATTAAGCCCAAAGTTATTAATAAGTAATAAAACTCAATATTTTTGTCCCAACTCAATTTTTATGCAAATCTTATTATTTACTGTGTCTATATGATCAAAAGCATTTCTATATATTAATATGAGAAAAAATAAAGAGAAAGAATAAAGAAAAGAAAAGAGTAGAAAATAAAAGAGTGTAAAGCAGAAATAAAAAAAAATGTAAGAGAAAGCTATAAGAAGTATATACAATTGAATATTACTTACTGTTTATATTAACAGAGTTAAAAATAAAACATATTATTTACTATTATTTAGTTCTAATTATTATTAGTTAAAGCATGACAGATTATTTACAAACAAGCATAAGCAGTATAATCAAGAAAGTATAATTAGGAATAGCATTTGAAGAACATATAAACTTTTAACAAGGAATAAATATGTTATTATTCCATTTATCATATTTTCATTACTCTTCTCTACCTGCCCTCCCCCACCCTTTACCCACTACATAATCTAAATAGAATGTCATTGTTTAAACAAAGAAAAGAAGAAAAGGAGAAAAAAAAATAGAAAAAAAATGTATCAAATTACTGACCTTACTTCTCTTTTTCAGAAAGAGAAACAAATTGAATAATAGCTTGTTATTAGTTCCTCAGATATTTTGACTGGTTATGAAACAAAACATTTCTTTGCACACAGAGAATAACTTTGATTAAATCTTTTTCAGAACATTTGTGGCTTTCTGGAAATGCAGGAACTATATTTAAAAAGATTAATAATGAAGTAAAATGATGAGAGAAAAAGAAAAAACATAGAACAAATCATTTGTTCTTTAGTCTCTTCTTCTTCTCTGAAGTCTTCCACGAAGTTTCAGTTGCCAGTCTCTTTAATGAAGGACTAGCCCATTCCATTTCCTCTATTTTATCCAAAATCTTATTTTTTTGATAAACAGTAAACCAGAGTCTAAGTCATCAAAAATTTTAGGACCATCAGGAAGGAAGATTTTTTAGCTTGGCAGGAAACAGAAGGTATGTTTTAAACTGTGCTTTTTTAAGCTCCCTTATTAGTGGCAGAAAAACTTTTCTTTTAGCTATTACCAAGGAAGAATAGTCATTGTCAAAACGCACAGTTGTCTCATTAATCTTAACAGGAGCTTTAGCCCAAGCAGATTTAAGAACCATCTCTTTATCAAAAGATGATAGAAATCTAACTATAACTGATCTAGGATAGTTTTTGTTAGAGTTAGTATTAGCTACAGATCTATGTGCTCTTCGATACCAAAGAGAATGCTTCTGGTAAGTCTAAAGTTTTAGGGAGCCATGTTGTTAAAAAAGAAGTAATATTGTTACCTTCAATATTTTCTGGCAGTCCAAAATCCTAATGTTATTGCACCTAGATCTATTTTCCAAGTCATCCAGCTTTGTTTGTAAATGTGTATTTTGTTTCAGCAGAAACTCAATGTTGATTTCCTCTTCTTGGATTCTATTTTCCATGTCATTCACAGCTTCTTCTATGCCTGTCATCTGGATCTTCTGTTGTTGCAGGTCTATATGTAACAAGTCTATTTGTTTTGTAGTTTTTTCTATGAAGGTATCAATTTTAGTATCCATTTTATCCATCTTAGCAGTAAGTTGCTGGATTATAGTTATCAGAGACTGAAGTTCTTTCTTGATGCTGGAGTCTTGAGAATTTGTCTTACTGGAACTCATTTCAGACTGATAAACTGACAGGAAAATTTCCAATGTGATTTCTGACAGGAATATTGTTAAAATTTCCTTTTTATTTTTTAGATATAGTTCAAGAACTATATAAAACAAACATATTTAGAAAGAAAATTAATTCAAAAATTAATTTTTTAAGTAATTAATTCCTGTCAGTGTAATGAAATTGGTGGAGCTGAAGAAATCTGCTGCTATCCTGTGTTCATCCTTGGCCACGCCAGCATTGATTTTTCTGAAGGGTATGCAGTCTGAAACTCAAATGTCTGTCATTACTGTCTGACTTCATCCCTCAATGATTTACCAGTGATTTGCAAAAAACAACACTTTTGTGAGAAATAGACCAAAAATGAGAGGCAAGAATCTGGGCATTCTGTGAAAATCTCTACAGTTGAGAGGTATTATTGCCAGACTACAGAGGTTGTCATGCAGGCAATATAACGGCTAAATATACCATTCTCTGTTAATAATCTGATGTCCCTGTTTTTAAAAAAGTTAACATACAGCTTAATTGCACTTAATTTTATCTTTTAGTGGTTGTTTTTAGGTTATGAACAGATTAGTCCACTCCTATCATAACTGAAACCATATGCTGACATTCCAGCAACCATTACTTCATGCAATAGCATAATTTCCTTTAAGCCTCCAAATCTCCCACCCCAAGACACACGCCTTCACAACCAATCACAATCTGCCACTACAGTTTTACTTGAATACCAAACCAATTACAGGTTCCCAGTGAGATTTAGGATGAGAAAAAAGTATTACTAATATCAGACATGCAGTCATTAAAAAAAAATAAATAAAAATAAAAATAAAAATAAAAATAAACAGCGTGACTGTAGCTGTGACAAAATACAACAAAGCTGCAAAATCTTAGAATTGGGTTAATTTTCCCTTACTATCTAAATGATGTTAATATGCTACACCAAAATGAATGTTTATATAGTTATACACTATTTTTACAGACTATTTATTTCAAAAATGTTTTTCCTCTGGAGGCCCAGTAGAACAGTTAAGATCCAGCACCATTTCCTTGTCAACATTCAATCAGCCATGATGACAAGGCCTCTAACACCTTGACTGGGCATGACTTTAGCTCCTCAGTGACAATAAAGCTATTGTGACAGAGCATCAGTATGGTATATTTCCTAATCTACTGACAGGCATCTTTTCCTTAAAGATATGAATGCCAGATGCTGACAACCCATAACAATGCTGCTAAACTTCATCTAATTATATTCTGACTACTCAGGAGGGTATTTTCTTCAGTAAAATCAGTTCACATACCAGTTTATCCATAAATACGAAAAGATCCACCACTGCATGCTTTCTTTCTGGCTCATTCTTTCAAAGACACAATTAAAATTTTGACAGAAAATTTCTTATACTGCTGGCTTTGCACAAGTCAACTTTAAGTGAGTTTGTGGCCTCAACATTTAGCTTAAAACAGACCTCTTTTTAAGTTCAAACAACTAGCAACATCTCAAAATTTTGGTGATGCTTATTTGATGAGAAATCCCCCACTATTTTATCATCATCATCATCATCATCATCAACCCCCTTTTTCCCATTTTTCTACGGGATATCGTGTAAACTGTCACCAACAATTTCAGGTATTCACCCTTTAATAACAACAACAACAACAACAACCCTTTAATTGTTATATTGATACATAGAGCTGTATCAGTACTTACACTACACTCATGGGATTAGTCCTAAGATATGCACACTACAATGTCCTGCCTTCTACTTCCTGTCTCTAAGAAAATTATTATAAAAATTTGATGTGGCCAACAGTTACATACATGGATCTGGTTTACACTAATGCTTCAGCATGAAGTCAAGCTAGACTAGTTTTCACATTTGTATGTATGTGTGTGATACTCCCAACACTCACACACACACACACACACACACACACACACACACACACACACACACACACACACACACACACACACACACACACACGCGCGCGCACACAAAACCTTTTCCTTCAGTCCCACAAGATCATGGGTTTGCACCCCTGTTTGACTGATTCAAGCACAGTCTTTTGTGGCAATGCAGTCCACATTTTGAGCAGCAGTAGGCAGATGCTGGTCTGATATCATGGGCATGGATCTTCCTTAGGCTCTCTTATCCTTGGCTCTCCTTCCCAACATGGTTTCATGCATAGTGAGAGCTTCCTTCACTTTCCTCTTTCCAAGAATGCTTGTTTTAGGTGACAGAATGACAGGTGTTCATTCTGACGGAGCTAGCTCTGAGGTCATGATTGCATATGTCCTTGTAGTACATTTTGGGTTACCCTTTCATTCTCCTTCCAGACTCCAGCTTTTCAAAAAGGAAATCTTTTGGTATATGGCCATCAGTCATGTGTGAGGCATGACCGACCAGCACACACACCTCTGTTTCAGGAGGGTGCACATGGAGGAGGTGCATGTCCTCTCAAGCACTGCACTGTTAAGGATCTTGCCATGCCACTAGAAATCAAGTATGTGCCTAACTCAGTGCATATACAATACATTGAGCCATTGTTCTATTTTGAGCACAAAGTCCATGTTTCAATAGCATACAGTAATATGCTCAAAACACAAGCTGTGTAAACCTGCACCTTGGTGTGCACAGTGATCTTATTGTTAGCCCATACTCTCTTTGTCAGCTGGGAAAATGTTGTGTTGGCTTTTGTGATCTCAGGATCAAGACATAAGTTGTCTGAGATCATAGGGCCTAGATACATGAACTCACAGACAGCGTCCAGCTCATAGTTGCTCACCCTAACAGATGACTCATCGCCCACATTTTGGTCCATCACTTGGGTCTTCTTTGTGAGGCCAAATTCCATACATGTGTCCACAAAGTGAGTTATGAGTAATTGAAGTTCCTGCTGACAAGGGTGCTTAGGAACTCCCTTATATACTTCCTAAGCAGCCTGGTCTTTGATCTAAGCCTCAACAGTTTGAAAAGATTGCCAGCCATTCTGGTTCAGAGAAAGATACCCTCTGTAGCAGTTCTGAAAACAAATTACAAAAGAACTGAAAAGAATATACCAAACAATATGGGAGCCAGTACACAACCTTGCTTCACTCCACTGAGAATCTTGAAAAGTTCAGATGTGGATCCATCGTATACAATGGTCCTATTCCTGCCTTCATGGAAGGCCCTGATAATGCTAAGCAGTGTTGGGGGACAGCTGATCTTTGCCAGAATAGTGAACAGACCTTTCCTACTAACAAAGTTAAATGCCTTGGTCAGATCAATAAAAGCAATACACAGAGGTTTGTTCTGCTCCCTACACTTCTCTTGTAGTGGCCTAACAAAGAATGGTAGACTGTTGAGCTCTGAACCCACACTGAGACATGGAGTAAACTCTCTCTGCAAGAACAGGGAGACTGTTCAGGACAACAGCTTCCCCACAGTACTGAGAAGGGAGATGCCATGATAGTTGTTAAAATCACCTATGCCACTCTTGTTCTTGTTGATAGTAACTAGCTTCCCTCATATATTGCATTACACTGCCTTCTCTCCAGCATTGGTGAATCATTGCCTGCAGCACTGAGATTAGGGTACCAATTGCACATTTAAGGATTTGTGAGGGAATACCATCTTTCCTTCAATTGAATGCTATGATTTGGCCAACAGTCACATACACAGATATGGGGTACAGTAATGCCTCAGTATCAGCTCAAGCTAAAATAGTTTCCACATTTGCATGCATATGTAACACACACATACACACACACCATTCATACTTTCATTCCTTTTACTGGTTTACACTGAATACTATGTATCTTGTGAATCTATACTCTCCCATTTACTATCTATCTTGGGAATCTATATTCTTCCATTAACACTTTACATTTGTTGTTTCCCACCTCTTAACAATTCCTGGTTATTCCACTTCTACCGTTCCCCTTCACCCTTTCCTTACTGTGACACCTTTACATAGTAGCCTTCCCTAACTGTATTTGCTGTATATATATTCTCCAAGGTTTACATTCACTATGACAATAAGGGTTGAAGTGATACAGTTGCATTTTGTGATATAATCCAACAGCAGGAAGCATGAACATTACTAAAGAAAGCACTGTAGTAAAGTTCTGTCAAACCCATCTTTAGCAAAAAATATTTTCTGCCATAGACAGCACTGTCTTACTGGTTATTATGTAGTACCAACACATTCTGGAATTAGAAGGAAGCTTTTCTTTGTTAAACACCATGATTATTTCTTTGTGAGGTCTCATAAAACAGCTGTTATCAATAACAAGTTGACAAGGCAATTAACAGTATAATAACTGCTGCATGCATCAACACTTTCACTCACTTAGACTAGCTTCTAGTCAAACAAAAATCAACAAAAAAGTAGTGCTAATGCTCAAACAAATGGAAGTTCCAGGCAAAAGATCACAAGATAGACAACAAACAACTGAGTATGACTGCCAAAAAGGAGCTGTGTTTGCAAAGTGGTGCCAAAGCACTCAATGCACCTGTTACAGAACAGAATGAAATGGCACTCAGAACATGGCCTGGCAAGAATGTAACACATTAACAAAGACTCATTTTAATACTTTACAAATGCACAAGAAGGAACACAGAACACAGTAAGTAAATACACATGACAACAAATAAACTACAATTATTTTTGTTGTATTAAACTAGAGCAGCACAGACTTTTCAGCAGAGAGCTGCTCTGATTACCTTCTCAGGCATAGTCACTCTGATTAGGCCTAAGTTCAATGTGAATTTTCAGGGGAAAAAAAATCACATAATTGTACATATTTACACACTGTGTCAAGAAAATACTTAGAGTGGGGCGTGGCCAAGGATGAATACAGGATAGCAGCAGATTTCTTCAGCTCCACCAATTTCATTACATTGACAGGAATTAATTACTTAAAAAATTAATTCTTGAAGTAATTTTCTTTCTAAATATGTTTGTTTTATATAGTTCTTGAACTATATCTAAAAAAGAAAGGAAATCTTAATAATATTCCTGTCAGAAATTACTTTGGAAATTTTCCTGTCAGTTTATCAGTCTGAAATGAGTTCCAGTAAGACAAATTCTCAAGACTCCAGCATCAAGAAAGAACTTCAGTCTCTGATAATTATAGTCCAGCAACTTACTGCTAAGATGGATAAAATGGATACTAAAATAGACACTTTCATAGAAAAACTACAAAACAAATAGACTTGTTACATATGGACCTGCAACAACAGAAGATCCAGATGACAGGCATAGAAGAAGCTGTGAATGACATGGAAAATAAAATACAAGAAGAGGAATCAACATTGAGTTTCTGCTGAAACAAAATACACATTTACAAACAAAGCTGGATGACCTGGAAAATAGATCTAGGCAATAACATTAGGATTTTTGGACTGCCAGAAAATATTGAAGGTAACAATATTACTTCTTTTTAACAACATGGCTCCCTAAAACTTTAGATTTACCAGAAGCATTCTCTTTTGGTATCGAAGAGCACATAGATCTATAGCTAATACTAACTCTAACAAAACTATCCTAGATCAGTTATAGTTAGATTTCTATCATCTTTGATAAAGAGATGGTTCTTAAATCTGCTTGGGCTAAAGCTCCTGTTAAGTTTAATGAGACAACTGTGCGTTTTGACAATGACTATTCTTCCATGGTAATTGCTAAAAGAAAAGTTTTCTGCCACTAATAAGGGAGCTTAAAAGCACAGTTTAAAACATACCTTCTGTTTCCTGCCAAGCTTAAAATCTTCCTTCCTGATGGTCCTAAGGTCTTCGATGATTTAGACTCTGCTTTACTGTTTGTCAAAGAAAAAGGATTTTGGATAAAATAGAAGAAATGGAATGGGCTAGTTCTTCATTGAGGAGATTGGCAGCTGAGGCTTCCTGGAAGACTTCAGAGAAGAAGAAGAGACTAAAAAACAAATGATTTGTTATATGTTTTTTTCTCTCATCATTTTAGTTCATTATTAATCTTTTTGAATATAGTTCCTGCATTTCCAGAAAGCCACAAATATTTTGGAAAAGATTTAATCAAAGTTATTCTCTATGTGCAAAGAAATGTTTTGTTTCATAACCAGTCAAAATGCCTGAGGATTTAATGGCAGGCTGTGACTCGATTTGTTTCTCTTTCTGAAAAAGTAAGGTTAGTAATTTGATACATTTTTTATCTTTACCTTTTTCCTTCTTTTATTATTTTCTTTGTTTAAACAATGACATTCTATTTAGATTATGTAGTGGGTAAAGTGGGGGAGGGGCAGGGAGAGAACAGTAATGAAAATATCATTAATAGAATAATAACATATTTATTTCTTGTAAAGTTTATAAGTTCTTCAAATGCTATTTCTAATTATACTTTCTTGATTATACTGCTTATGCTTGTTTGTAAATAATCTGTCATGCTTTAACTAATAATAATCAGAACTAAATAAGAGTAAATAATATGTTTTATTTTTAACTCTATTAATATAAACAGTAAGTAACATTCCATTGTATATACTTCTTACAGCTTTCTCTTACATTTTTTATTTCTGCCTCACTCCTTTTATTTTCTACTCTCTTTTCTTTTCTTTATTAATATATAGAAATGCTTTTGACTGTGTGGGCACAGTGAATAATAGGATTTGTATGAAAACTGAGTTGGGAGAAGAATGCTGAGTTTTATTGCTTGTTGGTAATTTTGAGTTTAATTTCACTTGCATAGAGGCTGTGATGATCTGTGGAATACATTGTGGAGGTTCTGTCATGTTTAGATGCATTTACACTGCTAAATGAATGTTTGTCACTAGTTTTTAATAAGTTTCCCGCCAAAATGTTAAGAGAGACAATCTGGGATGTGGGCTGTCTCATGCACAGTGTCTGAGTTACCTCAGAATCTTCAAATGACAGAATTCTCACAGAGAAACTGAAAGCAGTTAGTATAAACATTGACAAGGTTATCACACTGACACACCACAGATTCAGGAAAAATACCCTGTTCATAAAATATGTCAGTTATAATGAGTTTAAATGATGTAGTTTCTTGTAGTAAGTAAATGTCTTATTTTAGAAGGCATAAAAATGAAACATTTATTTAAATGTTTTGAAAATCTACTAGCAGCAGCATAATAATCTGTGTTAAAATTTGTGTCCCAAACATATACTTTACTATAACTCATTTAATTCATCTGATTGACAAACATAAATAATCTTATAACTCTATTCTGGAAGAAATGTCATGTGATATATTTTAAAGCAGTAGGTTAGCATGATTGTAAAATCTGGTTACTAATATGTGTTTGCTGTGCATTATTTTGTATAAAGCAGACAGATTTATTCTAGGAACAGCAAGTAGGATACTGCTCTACAAAGACATAACTCAGTGAGATCAGATATATATATATATATATATATATATATATATATATATATATATATATGTGTGTGTGTGTGTGTGTGTGTGTGTGTGTGTGTGTGTGTGTGTGTGTGTGTGTGTGTGTGTGTGTGTGTGTGTGTGTGTGTGTATGTATGTATGTATGTATATATGTGTATGTGTATATGTGTGTGTGTGTGTGTGTGTGTGTGTGGGTGTGTGATGGCTTTTTTTTTTTAGGTAATAACGCAGGTGTTTCTGAGAATCTGCATAACTATGCAATATGATTTATAATAATTTTTATGAATACAATATTTAACTCTATTGACAATAATGAGTTTAAGTAAATGCTCATATACAAACAATTCAAGATTTTTTGGAAGCTGTTGATAGAATTCACATGACAGAAAATAGATGCATCTTAATGCATGTAATGTCTGAATCATATTAGCCAAAGTTTTTGATTTAAATGAATGTTAGAACATAATTTTCTCTCCTCTTGATTTCTAACATTAAGATTATTTGAATGCTATTAGAATACAAGTGTTATATATTACATAGATCTATATAATAGTATGAACAGTTTTAAAAAAAAAAAAAAAAAAAGTTTATTTTAGTTTATATGATGCTGTTTTACCAAATGTGTAGTTTTGTCTTGATAGATAATTGAATTGAAAACTGTTAACCTCAGTTAAATATAACTAGTATTAAATTGATAAGGTGGTAGCTGAGGTACTGCTGCTTAGGGTAGGGGTTAACTTGAGTAGCAAATACTACTCTAAGTTGGAGTTTTTAACTCCAGGCGGGATGCAAGGTTTAATCCTTACATTATTTTCACTTGTTCATTGTTATATGTATATAGTTTTGACATCCACAATATATTTTGTACACTCATTGTCACTACAAACAAAATTGAATCCTATACAAAATCCCATAAGAGATTTAATAAATACAGCTATATTTAAAGGTACACCTAAAAGAGGAGATGTAACATTATTTATCTTGTTATTTGTTATTTCGATCATAAGATTCTTGAGTTTTAAAAATACCAAATGACATCTTTAAAAGGAATTTCTTTAAACATTAATGGATTGAATAATCCATGTAAAAGGGCAAGCCTAATAAGATACATTAATCTACACAAGGCCAATCTAGTCTTCCTGCAAGAAACCCATCTCTTGAAAAAGATATTGATAAACTAGCCACTAATAAGTATACAGTATTGGTTAGTTCAGAGCACACTCAGAAAAAAGAGGAGTGGCTATTTTATGGAATAAAAGTATGCCCATTCCTAAAACCATTAAGTCTTATCAGGATGACAAAGGAATGTTTTGTATGGTTACAATACAAATTAATGGGAAGACTTACACTTTAATTAATGTATATTGGATACCTGGAATTGGTATTAATACAGTGAAACATCATATTGATAAGATCATATCATTCTCTATAGGGATATTATTTTAGCTGGTGATTTTAATTGTATACTACATGAAAGTGATACTACCACTATAAAGAAAGAAGAATTACATCTAATGCAAAACATTTAAATGATTTTGCTAATTCTTATCATTTGAATGATATTAATAATCAGATAGAGTCAAAATCATTACCATACACCTTTTTTCTAACAGATACAAAACTTATTCAAAAATAGATAGGGTCTTTATTTCTAACCAGATGGTAACAGATTTAATTAATTCCAAAATCATTTCATGTCCTATATCTGATCATAACTCAATTGTTTTTGAATTCATGATAAAAAATACTCATAATGTTCAGATCAAAAGGATACCAGCATACTTAACTCAGCTAAAAGACTATAAAGAATATATACTTTCAGAAGTACAACATTTTCTAGACATAAATAATACTCCTGAAGTCTCCATTGTCTATGTTTGGGATGCCTTAAAATCATATCTATATGGACAAAGTATCAGATGGTATAATAATAAAAGGAAATCTTGGGATAAGGAATTATTAGATATTCAAAGTAAACTAGACTCTTATAAACATAATAATAAAGAAAATATTATGGACAAGAAAGTTATTGAAGAAATAAACAAACTAAATGAGAAATACAAAGAAATTTTAACTCATAAAGTTAAAATAACTTTAGAGAAATACAAGTTTTTGTCTTATTCAATAAGCCCCAAATACTTACATAGACTTAAAAATAAAACAAAAGATTGAATAAACAAAACCATATCAAAGAAATCTTTTCTCTAAGGAAAAGAAGAATGTTTCTAGTATACCAGAAATACTGGATGAATTTAGAAATCACTTTCACAAGATTAACCATAACAACATTAACATGGAACCTAAAGATAAAATAAAGGAGTTTATAACCACAAACATGAATAAAAAGCTTAATAAACAACAGATTAAACTATTGGACAAGAGTATTTCATATACAGAAGTTATTACACAAATAAATAAGCTTAAATCAAACAAAGCACCGGGTAATGATGGTATTATACCAGAGATATACAAAATCCTTTCTAAAACTACATATTCATTAATACATAAGGTTTTATTCTGGCCCAAACTGAGTTAATAACCCCCATCTTGGCAATATACATTTATTTCACCAATTTTAAAACCTAATAAAGATCCAACTAGATGTTCTTCATATCGACCCATCTCATTACTTAATGTTGATTATAAAATGTTTATGAGTATTTTTGCTGATAGATTGAAGACAATTATCCCGCATTATAGACATAGATCAGACGGGCTTCATTGTAAATAGAAATACTTTTGATAATATAAGAAGAACTTTAACATTAATTGATTTTGCAAATAGGAAAAAGAAAGATTTAACACTTATTAGTCTTGATATAGGTTCAGCATTTGATTCAGTAAGTTGGGACTATCTGTTTACCTTAATGAAATGCACAAATTTCTCTGATGCATTTGTAAATTTAATTGAACATTTATACAAAGGAACGCTGGCTTATATTAAGGTAGGAACATATGTTTCACAAAAATACCCATTCTTAAAGGTACAAAGCAAGGATGTCCACTTTCTCCACTATTATTCACTTTAGTAATGGAGCCTTGGGCTAATTTGATTAGAAACAGTACTGACATAGAGGGTTTTGAAATAGAAGAAAATACAACATCAAAAATTCAACTTTTGCAGATGATGTTCTAATTACATCAGCAGGATCTAATTCTTCTATGCAGTCTTTATTTGATAAAATGATGAATTTTAAAAGTATTTCTGGTTTAATATTCAATGAAGAAAAACTAAAATACTACCTATATATACAAAAATACTCTCATTAGTGATTTTACTAAATATGTACCCAACTCAGGTCAGATAACTTATTTAGGTATAATACTATCTAAAGATATTAAATCTATTATATATAATAACTATAATACCTGTTTTCTTAATATACAAAATCTTTTAATACCTGGAATAATATGTTTTTACTATGGAGGAGAGACTTACAATTATTAAAATGATAATATTCCCAAGATTTTATACTTAATACAATCAATAATACTTTCACCTACAAAAATAACTATCAAGAAACTGAATACACTAATGTTAAATTTCTTATGGGCACCTAATAGACCTAGGATAGCATTAAAGAAACATACTAATAGCTGGTCTCAAGGGGGTATTTCTTTTCCAGACTTTAATTTATATATTATCTCTTCTATTATAAAAGTTATTACTTTATTAATAGATCGGTCATATGTCAAAATGGAAAGATTATTGGGAGCTAATTAGTATGCACTTCATGAAAATCTCCTTAACACATAAAAATATGATTATAAATAACTCCATGTTGTGGTTGCTAAAGGAATTTTGTACTTCACCTATTACACCTAAACATATGGTCTGTTACCCATTAAATATTATTATTAGTTATCGTAACTTTATATTCATGCACCCTAAGTATAGGGAATGGAATTTTATTGTATTCCTATAATTTATACTCAGGGTATGCTTATGTCATCTACTTCTGAAGGAGCTCATTTAGCTATAGATAATAATC